>NC_047518.2:43573514-43792390 GCF_902827115.2 Pseudochaenichthys georgianus | reverse complement strand
AGACCTTTTGGAGGCTCCGTGGACCTCCAAACGCCAGACGGGTTCCTGAGAAAAGGTCTGAGGCTGGAACTGGAGCCGCTGGAACCGGAACAGAGGCCTGGACCATGGCGTGTGGGCCAGGTAATCGAGCAAGGAAACATAGCTCTGCGGGCCGGTACTGGTGCATGGATCCATGGCTGTGGAAACCGGAACTGAAGCCGGGATCATGGCTGTTGGAGTACGGGCTGGAATCCTGGCCCTGCGTCTCCTAGAGGCTTTTTGGAGACTCTGTGGACCTTCAACAGGACAGTAGTCGGATCCCAGGAAAGGGTTAGAAGCTTGTGCCAATTCCTCAGGGCTACTTGAAAAGGTTTGTAGCCACTCCGGCAACAAGCTCCTGAGCCAGGGCTTGCGAGCAACCTCCCGGCGTGCCTCCTTCAAAGCAGCCTCTTTACCCCGTCTAGATGAGGCGTTCTTCCAGGTGTAAAAAATGTACTCCAGAGAGTACCCAAGACATTCCGCCTGTGGGGCCAAAACATTGAAATCTGCTGAGTCCAAATGTGGTCGGTTCATTCTGTTACGAATGGGTGAAGCAGGTAGGACTCAAATGCAGAATAACGAAAAGCGAGCTTTATTAATAAATTAAAGCTGTGGCAAAACAAGGCAGAATCCAAAATATCCAACACCAACGAGCAGCACAAGGAACACCGACCGTGGAATGACATGGAGGGGAAACAATGAACCGACATGGAGCACAGGGGGAAGACTAGACTAAATACACAGAAGGGTAATCACAGAACAAGACACAGCTGGGCAGGGGAGGAGAAACACAAGGACAACAGGTGAACACAATCGGGTAATCAGGGAGGGAAACAGACAGAAAGCAGACGGGCAGGAAACGGGGGTGAACACTTTACACAATAAGACAGGAAACCCAAAGACAAGAAAAACACCAACACAGACAAAACTACAAACGTGACATAACATGAGAATCGTGACACCTACCTACCTACCTACCTACCTACCTACCTACCTACCTACCTACCTACTGTTAGAAATGTGTATGGACAACTAGTCCGCTTTTTCAAATCTCCGCGCGTCCCTAAACAAGCTGATATCTTACAGGAAGGAATCCAGAGCATACAATTAACCGTTAACAATAATCTACTTTAATGGTAATATGACAATGCAATACAATCAATACAGTACAAATTCAATACAGTTATCTTTGGGATCCCACATTTACCTGATATTCACGTGAGCCAGCCAGAGGAGAGAAGGGCTGAACACAGCGTGGTTCCTGTCTAAATACCTCGCTTACAAGAGGAGGAGTTATCTGCGCCTCCCTTCCAGACCTCCGTGATTGGCTGCCCAAATATCCCCAACACCTCACTTCTTAAGTTTCCCAATCACAGTGGCTTAGCTTTATTATCTCCTAGATCTGAGTTGACTGTAAGTCAACTCCTCACCTTCCCCCTTCTTCCTTTGTCCTCAAAAACCACATGTTAACAGGCCCCAAATCCAGCTCACAGTTTAGTTTGCTAACATGAATACATACAAATATTCCCTTACACTACCAACAGGTTGTGGCATGTGTATACATATTGGGCAGCAAGATGTCCTAGGAGTGCTCTCAGTCTTGAGAGGTCATCAATAGGGGTGCAACAACTAATCGACTTAATCAATTAAAATCGATTACCAAATTAGTTGCCAACTAATTCAGTCGTCGATTCGTTGTTGACGTCATCACGTGTGTTTTACACCCCGTTAAGCTCTAACTTTATTGGTCTTTGTATCGGTACTGGAGACATTTAAAAAAGATATGTCATGTATTATTGCTACAAAGACATTATATCGCAGTCTCAGTGTCGCCAACTCGTTTCTAATATCGTCACCTTCTTAAACTAATGGCCTAAGTCATATTTTGGAGAAAATGCTTTTTTTGCCTAAATCATCTCTTCTTGATGCTGGCCACCTCTGGTAAAATTGCCTACATCCTTATTGAAAGGATAGTGCTGTTCCTACCCTGATAGTATAATGGCCTATGTCAAGAGTGTGACTTAGGCCATATATTTATAAAAGATAATGGCTTAAGTCACATTGTCTTGTGACTTAGGCAATTTTACAAGCTTTACAAAATGGCTACTTCAAGAAAAATAAAAAACTTACAGATAAATGAAGTTATTTTCATGGTTCAGGGCTTGTCCCCTATTCGCAAGTGATGTTTACTATACTATAGGCTAGGCTATAAATGTTGTGTAGTTATCTAGTCTTTTACTTTCACAATGTATAGTTACTGTAGCTACCGAAGCTATACTATAGGTACTATAGTTACTGTAGCTACTGTAGCTCCATGAAGCATGCACACATTCCCTTCTGGGACTAATCTAACCTTTCAAAAGTAACAGTTACAATTACTGCATAATTATGAATTAGGAAAAGTACATTTTGCGTTTGTCTGTTTCAATTCTTAATATTGTATTATTGTCTCCTTTTTCCACATTACATTTCCATCTTATTAGGAAAGATTACATGTTTTTTAATTGAATTAGGCCAAATGATATTCATCAAAATAGCTTTAATGTATTAATGCATAGGACCACAGTGCAATTACAAAACATTTTTTCATAATGATCACAGTTGTGACCGTACGCCTACTCCTTTTTGGTAGGAGATGCACTTGACTTTTCAGACACCGATCAGGAATCATCCAATGAAAATGAGACCGTTGTTAAAGAGATGGAGCAGCATGTACCAGGCCAAGACCCTAGTATCAGATGGAGCAGACAATAACTTAAACACTCTCATTGAAGAAGAGAGTGTTGCTGAAGATGCCAAGCAGACCCGTCCACACCATGAAGAAGACTTAGATGATGATGATGTTATCATTGACCCAAACTACAATCCATCCTCTGATGAGTCCTCTCTCCCTGAAAATGAAGACAGTCTGGCAGCAACTTCAGAACATTATGGTCCTCATCTAGAGGATGTATGAAAACAATATGGTCAAAAGGAAACAACATAAATACCTCAGCCCAGAAACATGGAAAAAATGAATCCAGGAAGAAACATCTCAAAGGAATGGCATACAAGGCCAAAGGTGGCAAAGAAATAGCTGCAAAGGCTATGGGCCTTCCCTGCAATTCGAAGTTCTGTCAACGAGTCACGACTCGAGACTGTCAATCCATTACAGAAGAGCAGAGGCAGTGAATATTTCAGAAAGTTTGGTCAATGGACAACTGGGAAGAACAGAGGTAATACGTCACCACTTTGGGCACAAAGGTTACCATGAAGCGAAAGAAAGAAAGTTGGTGAGGGATCCATGCGCAGTTCATCATTTTCCTACCAACTGAAACTTCAGGATGGAACGAATCTTAAAGTGTGCAAAGCTTTTTTTCTTCTACACTTGGTATCCCTGAAAGAACCATTACACTGGCTGAACAAAGACACCATCGACCATGACGAACAAGTGGCAGACCCGCCAACTACATCTCCACCTAAGAGTGGCAACAATGCAAAGCTGGAAACTGCTGTCACAGAGTTCCTTAAGGACTGGTTATAGGATCTGCTCACTGTTGATGCACACTACTGCAGAAGCACAGCGACCTACAAAGACAAGAAGTTCCTTCACCCAGGCACAACCATCTCCCAACTACATCAGGAATATCAACAGGCAGCTGCAATTGCTGAAGTTCACGCTCTGCCAATCAAGGAGAGGAACATTTCAGGACCTTCAGTCCATGAAACATGTCATGCCCTTCGAGTCATCAGCTTTTTGACAATTTGCCACATAATTAGACACACACACACACACACACACACACACCACACACACACACACACACACACCACACACACACACACACACACACACACCACACACACACACACACACACACACACACACACACAGAGTAATCAAGACGACTGAGAAAGATTCAGGGGATAAACTGATTTCTAGGTCCCATGTCATGCTTCTCTGGTTATTACCCGTCCCCTTGTGTGTTGTGTAGTTTTTCTGCATGTGAACGCTCTGCAGAGTCACACACCCTCAAAGCGCACCCTGTAGCGAGTAAAACTCTAACACAGAAAATACCTGTCTGTGCTGCCCCAGAACGCCTTGTTGGACATTTATCTTTTTCCATTGTTTCTTCCTGAGTATAGTGACGTAATCTTACCCAGGTCCAAATGGACCAATCCGTGGATCTCCACTCACAGTTTGCCACACACTCACGTGTGTGTGCTCAGGCTGAGTTCCGTGGTATCTCGCAGACAACACGCAGCAACCAGGAAACGACACCAGTAATCCAGCACAGACTGTCCGCTCTTCGAGCCTCAAAGGGCGGAGCAGCGAGCCCCGTAACATCTCGCCAACACAGCACCCAGACCGCATGCAGCATTCTCATCTGTTTGTCATTACTGGTGTCATTTTCTGGTTGCTAACTAACGCCATGGTAACACATAATCACTGATGTTCAGCTGTAACGGTGGTGGACTAATCAGAACAGAGTGGGCGAGCTGACCAATCAGAGCACAGTGGGCTCATAGGGAGGGGGGGGGGGGCAGGATCTCCAACAAGCCATGTAGGACAGAGAGTGAATACACAGACTATGCAGAGATGCTGTGAGAAACCAATGTGAGTTTGGAACATTGAACAATGTGAATCTATTCTAGTAGACCTCAACAATGGAATTATGATCAGTCGAAATGGCCAGGACATGGGACCTTTAAATGGAAAAGGGTTGGCTGCAATTAAAAACACAGCAAAGAAGAGCTGGAGGGAGTAGTGAGGAGAGGCACATGCCTCCTCAGGGTTTGATTTACTTGCCTTTTGTTTTATTTAGCTAAGATTTAAGTTGTACCTTTTGAGTTTGCTATATTGAATTAAAGGGCCAACAACGTCCAAACTGCCCTCTCTTTTCTGAGTCTCTGTATGCTCTTCTAGCATTTGAAACTGTTAGTTGCTGACCCAGCCATGGTCTGTCACAGTAATGCGGAAAAGAGAAGTGCTATGTTTTGCCTAAGTCACTTACTCCAGAAGTAATAAGGCCTAAGTCAGGTTTCAGATTGCCTAAATCACAACAACATGTTCGTAAATTGGCCTAAGTCATCTAATCCTCTTATTTTACACAATTGACAGACAGTGTTATTTGTACGTCAATAGTCATATATTGTCATAACCTTTTTGTGTGAAATAATTAATATATATCATATATTCTATATTTGGTTCAGTTTTTTCAGTTTTTTGAAAAACTTTCAAATATGACTTAGGCCATTAGTTTAAGAAGGTGACGATATGCAAAAAGACAAACAAATGCGTCTATGATGTATTTTCGATCTTTCTCTCCCCCGCCTGCTTGCGAGGGGGCGGGGCAGTTTACACACGAGCAGCTGCAACATGCAGCAACACACACACGTGGGAGATGGCGGAGAGAACGCTCTCCGAGGTGGTTAAACTTTACCCGACCTCGATGTGGAGAATGCTCGTTACCAAAAGTGGAATAAGAGTTTAGCATGTAAGGGCGGTAACACGAGCTATTTGTCTAAACATTTAGCAAAAGTGCTCCACATCCAGACGGAGGAATGCACCGGGTTCCACTGTCTTTCTAGTAGCTCTGTAGCCCCGTCCACAGTAACGTGTCCACGTCAGGTGTTATGTATGCTAGCAGCAACACACGGAGCTAACTACATTATACAAACATAATGATTAGAGGTAACAGAGTTATTTGCGGACTTTTGGTGACAGAGCCTTCAGTGTGGCATCTCCCAACCTCTGGAACTCTCTCCCCCCCCGAAATCCGCAGCGCCCCAACCCTGGACATTTTCCAAAAAGCTCTCAAAACGCACCTTTTTACCCAAGGCTTTCCCCACTGTATAGTGAGTTTAATAGGTTTATTTGTCCGCTACTTCCCCCCCCCACCCCCTTAACCTGTCTGCCTTTTTTCCCTACCCGACTTGTAAAGCGACCTTGGGTTTCCTGAAAGGCGCTATACAAATATTATATATTATTATTATTTAGTTTGTTAAAGTTTCAGCTATTCTTATATTTACAGTTGTGTCATCAGATTATTTAATACGATTTGTTAAAACACTGTTGTTTCTTTTGATGTGAAATATTATTTATTTAATTTGAATAAAAAGCAATGTTAGTTTTGTTCACAATTTAAGTTATTTCAATAATATTTATTTTGGAATCAAGTATTCATCTTTATTGTCTTCATTGTTAGTTTCCACATGCCTAAAACAACCTCAAGCTAAATCTAAAAGTTGATGGCTAAATAAGAGCGTTTGAGAAATTGTGCAAGGCATACAGTAATAGGCCGAATAGTCGATTAATCGTTTCATTAATCGATAGATTAATCGATTATCAAATTAGTCGTTTGTTGCAGCCCTAGTCATCAACCTCCTTGAAACCTGAGATCACAGAGTTCAACTTGTCCTTCGTTGAATGTTTGGCACTTCAGGAGGAAGTGCATCTCTCTCTCTCTCTCTAACATAAATATAAGAAGTAGAGGACCTCCATTTCACCATGTAAACACTTTGGACACCATCGAAGAGGGCAAACGGCAGCAGGGATCTTGTGACTTCAGTTTACTAACACATCCCCAAAGACACCACTGGAGCGTTCGCTAAACTTGACTCACTGTAAATAAATCCCCAGAGCCTCCAACATGGTGTATCCTCCCACACACTGGTACAGAAACACCACGCACGTGATCAGTCAGGCAGTAACAGCCGTGCCGTTGGAGATGCACAGGTGCCAGCCATTAAGCAGCCCACTAAGAGAGGGTTGTGTTAGAAGATATCACTGTGTGCATACTTCTTTATACTATCATCTTAAATCCTGTTATGATTGCCCAACCATCCATTTTGTTTTGATATAATGCAACATTAGCCAAAGTAATGGGATGTCATTAGTTTTACAAGCATTTGGTCTATGATTCAGATTCAGATGACTTTATTGTCCAATTCATTTTCATACAATCAGATTTACAACACAACATGCACACAGTGACTTAGACTTTAGCAGTGGAAGTCATAATGCCAGTGCTAAGTGGATTGTTCTTCTGCTGGCGTGTACAGTGTACAGTGTCACGATAGCGCATGATACTATAGTGTTGATGGTAGTATTAACAATACGTTTCAAATAATTGAAACATTTACAGGGTGATGATGCCAGATTAAAAGCTTAAGGGATCGCTAAGGGATTGTTTTTAAATGCCATTTTCTGAATGTCTTTCATTTTTGTAAAGCACTTTGACTTGTGTTGAAAGCAGCTGTAAATAAACTTGCTAATTATTGCAATGTATTCAATTTGGCAATCTGTCCACTATTAGTCAAGGTATTTCGGAGTTACCAAATGACATGTTTTATTCGTGACAAAGCTGCTTCTGAACCAACAACATAAACCTGAGTGGGGGAAATAAACGAAGCGAATTGGGGAGTGTTTAAAAACAGACACTGAAGCTATGAAGCCTGAAAGAATCAACCAATAGGTAGTTTATCAAAAAACACTTTGACACGATACTATAAAAATAGCTTGGAAGCAAAACACTGATTTCTAAAGGAGATTTCTCTCCATGTGGCATCAAGGAACAATAACACCTTCTTCACCTACCGATCCACTTCAGTCATGTCATCATGGACACAAAGACAATGAATGAGTCACGCTCTGGGATTATGTTTTCCTTGCACTCAGTCATTTCAGGGGGGTATACTGCGAAGCAGGATTTTCGCTTAGCCGGCTAAATTCAGGGGAAACTCCGGCTTTCCGGTCCTACGAAGCTGGTTCTCTTTTTAGCAGGCTAGATCTCCATGGTAATATATGCTAAGCAGCTAACCTGGTCGGGACCAGGTTAGGTTGCAGGCTAAGAGCTCAACTCAGTGAAAGCACCGCCTGCCTGCTGACCAATCAGAGCTCAGTGTGCGGAGTTTAAAGCGATCAAGTCATATTACAGGAGAAAGGAAATACAGAAAAACTGCCGTTGCAGGAAAGACGGCCGGCAAAAATCACCGACTGTGTGAACGTGAACATTAATAGAATATCACCTCCATCTTCAGAGCAATCTGACTATTATAACATTAGCGTTAAGAAAGCTTACTTAAATATCGGCCACAACATAAGTAACCGGATCAGAGTACATTAAGTACAGTCCGCGGCATATCACTTCATAATGTATCATATCTCCTTATCTGAGTCAGCTGAGCCGTATCTGGCCGTGCAACACTCACAGTGTCACAGACTGGATGCAGAAGTATTATTTTAAGCAACACATAAGTTGACGAAACACTCGAGACAAATGTAATTGAAGTCACATCGTGTTTTAGACGGGCAGTGATATCATAAACCTGTTAATGTACGCATTCAAACACGTGTTCTGTTCCAGCTGTATTCACCGTGCAGGTGCAGCTCTGAGGCTTTGATCCTGATCAAGTGTTTAAGTCATGGATGTTTAACTTCTTCATATGTCTAATATTATAGTTGACTTTTCATTCAGGAAGTATGACGCTGCGCTGTCAGTGCGCTTCTCCATGTTTTGTGATTGGTCGAATGCTCCAGATACCACCCCTTTCATGTGAACGCGCACCTAACTAGATAGGACACGGCTGGCTTGAGCGATCCACTTGATAACCAGCGTCGTAGTACAGTTTAGCGAGAGCGCGTATGTTTTGGATTAGGCCAACCGGCTAACTCAAACATATCCAGGTTAGGTTGAACCAGGTTCGCAGTACAGGCCCCAGGTCTTAAAGGGTTTTATCTGTTATTTTATTATTTATCAGTTTTAGAGCAAAATGTCCTCTTAAAATGGTCTTTTAATCTTTTATAATCATGACGTTTTTATTACTATTATCTTTGTATGCTTGTTGTACCTATATGTTTAATTTATTTTATAGCGTTTCATATTGTTGCTTCACTTAGTCTCTTATTTGATTGTATTGTGTGTGTTGTTATCATACCTTTGACCTGCTTGTATCTCTTAACCTGTCGCTGGATGTATCTCTAAAGGTCTTAACATCCGATCCGAGGGGAATTTCATGTTGTTTAGTTTGAACTTTTGATGTGTGACATTTTGTAAAATTAAGCTTTATTATTATTATTATTATTATTATTATTATTATTATTATTATTATTATTATTATTATTATTATTATTATTATTATTATTATTATTATGTCCCGTTTGTTCTCTCTTTTGCATTCAATGGTCCCTTCTTTTGACATACTCTACTACTTAAGCCGGTCCACGCACGTCTGTTTCGTCACTGCCTCTCGGCGGTGATTCCCAGTTTGTTTTGAACACCCTTTTGTTTTTCAGCTCAACATTTGGATACTTTGCCTCAAATGACTGAATAGACGTGGGAGCTAACTTTGTGACTGCTGCCAGTGTTTCCTTCAGGTCCTCCTGAAGGGAACACAACAACATCATTCAAACCGCAATAGACTTGCCCAGAAGCAAAACATTGGATATTAAAAAAACACGTTTGGTAATAAATCTTTCAACTCACCTTGAGTGAGCGGTCGATAACACTTCTTCTTTACTTTCCACAGAGCATCTGGACCTGCGTGTTGGACACCCAGGGAAGAATTGACTCAGCACTGGATGAGTTAGCCTGTTGTAACCCAGCTGAGTTATTTTCTCTCTGTCTGCCCTCCCACTCTCTCTTTGCCAAGTGTGTGGGCGTGTGTGTGGGGCGTGTGCGTGTGTGTGTGTGTGTGTCGCTCAGGAATGTGAAATGTCAGAGGAAGATTTTCTTCTGCCTGCCTGACATCTTCTCAGTTGATTGGAAAACATCTGTCTCTCGTATCTCTTATAATGATGCCATGAGAATACTGCTGAAGAGACCTCGATGGTCTCGTGCAAGTGAAATGTGTGTGGCTGCAGGAGTCAATACTCTACAAGCTGTTTTAAGAAATCTTATGTATAAATGTATTTGCCGGCTTAATGACTGATAATGAAATCCTCCTTATCGAACATACGGCTTAGTACATGCTACCAATCGCAGCTGTGGAGACATAGTTGTCTCTTTGTAGGACACTGATTTAAATTATTCTTAAACTATGAATTATTTTTTTGCTGTGTATGTAATTTATCTATGTGTAATGTCTTCTCTTTTATCTATGTAATGTCTTATCTTTTATCTATGTGTAATGTCTTATCTTTTATCTATGTGTAATGTCTTATCTTTTATCTATGTGTAATGTCTTGTCTTTTATCTATGTGTAATGTCTTATCTTTTATCTATGTGTAATGTCTTGCCTTTTATCTATGTGTAATGTCTTATCTTTTATCTATGTGTAATGTCTTTTATCTATGTGTAATGTCTTATCTTTTATCTATGTGTAATGTCTTGTCTTATATCTATGTGTAATGTCTTTTATCTATGTGTAATGTCTTGTCTTTTATCTATGTAATGTCTTATCTTTTATCTATGTGTAATGTCTTGCCTTTTATCTATGTGTAATGTCTTATCTTTTATCTATGTGTAATGTCTTTTATCTATGTGTAATGTCTTGTCTTATATCTATGTGTAATGTCTTTTATCTACGTGTAATGTCTTGTCTTTTATCTATGTAATGTCTTATCTTTTATCTATGTGTAATGTCTTGTCTTTTATCTATGTGTAATGTCTTGTCTTATATCTATGTGTAATGTCTTATCTTATATCTATGTGTAATGTCTTTTATCTATGTGTAATGTCTTATCTTTTATCTACGTGTAATGTCTTATCTTTTATCTATGTGTAATGTCTTGTCTTTTATCTATGTGTAATGTCTTGTCTTTTATCTACGTGTAATGTCTTATCTTTTATCTATGTGTAATGTCTTATCTTTTATCTATGTGTAATGTCTTATATCTATGTGTAATGTCTTATCTTTTATCTATGTGTAATGTCTTATATCTATGTGTAATGTCTTATCTTTTATCTATGTGTAATGTCTTGTCTTTTATCTATGTGTAATGTCTTATCTTTTATCTATGTGTAATGTCCTGTCTTTTATCTACGTGTAATGTCTTATCTTTTATCTATGTGTAATGTCTTATATCTATGTGTAATGTGTGTAATGTCTTATCTTTTATCTATGTGTAATGTCTTATCTTTTATCTATGTGTAATGTCTTATCTTTTATCTATGTGTAATGTCTTATCTTTTATCTATGTGTAATGTCTTATCTTTTATCTATGTGTAATGTCTTATCTTTTATCTATGTGTAATGTCTTATCTTTTATCTATGTGTAATGTCTTGTCTTGTATCTACGTGTAATGTCTTATCTTTTATCTATGTGTAATGTCTTGTCTTGTATCTACGTGTAATGTCTTATCTTTTATCTATGTGTAATGTCTTATCTTTTATCTATGTGTAATGTCTTGTCTTGTATCTGGACCCTGAGTCTGTAATAAAGTTTTCATTCATTCTAGTGTCAAGACTGTTTTTGATTAATTCTGCGCCGCCGTTCATCTGTTCAGGTTTTGAGATGAAGTTTTAACTTAACTCAATAAAGTGACGGGACATTAACTTTGAGTGATTGCAAGATTAACAATTGCCATCTAAAAAAAGCAACATGTCTGAAAGCTGCAAGTAAATGATAGATGGTGGAATAAAGATAAGAAATTGACAAATTATATAATAAAAATGTACATGTACCCCATACTCATATCGATACTTACTGTCCACTTAACAAATGGGCTTTAAAAAAGTGCTGATTGTAGAAAAGTTGGCACCTCCAGACCATCCTAAATAATGATGAATGTCTCCTCTGTGTCCTTGCTGCAGTCAAGCAGGAGAACAGCATCCTTTGAGAATAGGATTTTTATTTAATCTTTTTATTGTATCAGGTGTTTATTTCCCTGCAGTCACGTGCCTTTACTAACATCCCTGTGTTCCCTCCAAAGGCAGTTTCTCAACCCCAGAATGTTTTGCAGCAAGTTTCCTACTGTTGATAATGACTTTATTTCTCCGGGTTAAGATCTGTTCACAACACAAATGGCAAAACCGCAAGAAAGGGGAAGTGAGACGTGTCGATATATTTGGGTGTACCCTTTGCAACATTACCAGATTGCGTTATTTGTCATGCTCACATTACCTCTTTAGCTCATTGGGACATAGCATCTGGAAATCATTGGAATAAGGTTTTATTTATTTTTCTTGGCATGCTTGGTTTAGAATCTATTTCTGTGTCTGTTTTCCTTCCAGCGCAAACACTGAGAGGATTGACGTGGGAACTTCTTTGCTGGATATGTCTTTGTTTTTTATACAAAAGACAGTGTGTGTGTGTGTGTGTGTGTGTGTGTGTGTGTGTGTGTGTGTGTGTGTGTGTGTGTGTGTGTGTGTGTGTGTGTGTGTGTGTGTGTGTGTGTGTGTGTGTGTGTGTGTGTGTGTGTGTGGTCTAGCATTACTATACTTGTGGGGACTTAAATCTCTTTACATAGTCACGTGTGGGGACTGGCTTCCCTTATGGGGACAAATTGGAGGTCCCCATGAGGGGAATCCTTAATTTTAGGGTGAAGACTTGGTTAGGTTTAGGTTAAGGGTAAGGGTAAGGATAAGGGTAAGGGTTAGGCATGTGTTGGTTATGGTTAAGGTTAGGATAAGTCTCCAGGAAATGCATGTAAGTCAATGTAATGTCCCCTGAAGTGATGTATACATGGTGTGTGTGTGTGTGTGTGTGTGTGTGTGTGTGTGTGTGTGTGTGTGTGTGTGTGTGTGTGTGTGTGTGTGTGTGTGTGTGTGTGTGTGTGTGTGTGTGTGTGTGTGTGTGTGTGTGTGTGTTTTGTGTGTGAATGAAGAATGGCTGTGCCAAACCAATTGAAAAAGAAAGGAGGAATTATATGTAATGGCTTCCGTAGCGCTAATTTCAGCCAGTAAATAGGAAAGCAGTTGATAAGCAGACTTGTGTTGGGCTTGCAGAGTGAGATAGAGACTCATATAGTCTTCAATAAAAGCTATTATTTGCTCCTGAGTAAAAAGCTCAGAAATTGATTGCCTTCTGCTTTTACCGTTAAAGGATCTGAAACGCATTATGCAAGAGTGGTATCGATTTGCACTTCACACCCGAAGAAGTACGAACTGGAGCTATGGTTCGAGCTGATACCAAATGATTAATGATAAACTGTCGACTACGAATCAATATTTTTCAGCATTCAGAAAACCTTCTCTGCTAAATAACTTAAATGAAAATACTCCAAGCTCTCATCTGACAAAACCCTGAGATAATGTTAATACTGGAACACTGATTGAGTATTTCTAAAACTTTATTTCAAAAGCAAAATCTGGAGTTTTCTTACGGTTTAAGGAACAACTGTCTGTGGATTTTATATTCTGAATCCACTTATTCTGAATCCACACCAAAGGTTGTCCAGCAGATGGTGATGGCAACCTGCTCGTCCTCCATTTTGTGGTTTCCTGCAGATTTCCATAATATTGTTTAAGAGTCTAAATTCTTTTGAAAAGGCAAACACCCTTAACCCCCCTGTTATCAATTTGATCCATTCAATGTTGGACGTATCTAAAAAAATAGTTCACATTATTTGTTTTGCTTAGTATTTCATGACTTTTGCTAATTTAGTGAGGACTAATGGGTAAATGCAAATGTACCAATGTAAAACGTTGCTTTAGTTATTGGTCCTTTAGCAACATCCTTTAACATTTTATTTCTGTCAGTGAGATTTTATGGTGATTTATATTCTCCAATAGTCACATAGTAGGAATTCTGGATGTATAAAGGTGTCTGTGGGGGGAAGGTTTTATTTAAATGGTTATTTAGGTAGTCAACGAAGATACCTAAAGCACCAGAGACATACATGTTGGTTAACATTTGGAATATGATCATTGTCTTGAGTTTAAACTACAAATTGAGTCAATCTGAGGATAACGGGAGGGTTTAAATGTATGGCCTTATTTAACTAATTAAATATATGTAATTCCTATATTTATTAGAATATTTGACGCATCCATTTACTTTCAGTTTATTAATATTACATATTTTAATAATACAATTATATGTCAATGTATTTATTATTATATTTATAGAAAATATTTTTTTTATTTTAATGTATTAATGTTTTGCATTGCATGGATAATTACATTTTTTTTAAAGAGCAACTTCCTTTATAATACAATTAATACCCTTTATTTGTAAAATGGATGCCCTTGTAAGTGAATGATGTAGTGGATTATTCACCTTTCAAAAAGCTGTATAAATCACGTTAATAGGCCTATAGATAGGATATAGATGCAACACATTGAATATTTCCGTAAAGATGTAATTGAATACCTTGATACATTGCTATTAAAAGATAAATAAAACTAGTTTCCATCAAATAAACACAGTAACTCAGTATTTTGTAGTTATATTTTATTAATTGTCACCGCACATGTTCAGGGAAACACATGTCAATATGGATTTGTTACATGAATATCTATTGCACAGTAGATATCTGGTTTTTTAAAAATACATGTAATGAGATGGCATTAGACTGGCTTGGCACCAATACAAATCTCTCTTTTTTTTCAATAATAGAGTTTGGCATGTTCCTTTAAAATAAGATATATCAAGACACATAATTGCGGGCACACATCATGTACAGTACTCGACACTCAAACACCCCAGAGCAACAGCGACCCACTTCACTCGACGTTGATTCTTTACATCAGATAGCTTGATCCATTACATTGGTTTCAAATGAGCCTTTATCGGACCGGCTGACGATGGCGGTTGCGAAGGAGCGATTACCGGATTCCGATAAAAAACGACCGTGAGAATATCCATATCAAAGCAAGGACTGGAACGGGGAGAAAAAAACGGCAACTGTTGGTAAAAGCTGTAAATGCTATTCATCTCAATTCCACGCATTAGCTGGAAAAGTGTTGATACCGAAGCAGCCTTGTGGTGTTGAGCGGGAGGACTTGGGAAGGAGCGGGATGATGAACGCCTGATTTCACCGGCCTGCAGCGCCGCTCCTCACGAATCAGCTCTGCACAGCAACAACTATCTGTTAACACTCGCAAGGGCATCTCTCCCGGTGAGAAACCAAACCCTAAAGAACACGTTTATGTTTAGGGTTGAGCTGCATTCACATTATACGTGATTTGCTCACCGCGAGGTTCGGCGCTATGCTATGAAAACAGCCATATACGTTTCTATACGTCGTGAGGTCAGCGGTAACTATGTCTCTATGAACTCGAGCGGTGCACAGCGCTGAAGGTGTACGAAAGTCAGGCTGCTTTGCTTTCTCCATTCGAAACACAACGACAACAACAACAACAACAACAGCGCAGAGCTATTTTACCCCGTCTCATGTGAATGCAGCTATAGGCTGTGTGAGGGGGAGGGGGAGGGGGAGGGGAATGAGCTCAAAGATGTTTCTACCCCATCCATCACCCACCCTGTTAATATATGCATTTTGCAGCACTACTACTTTCTTGGAACTTCCACCAATGCCTTGTTGGCATTAGATGCAATTTTCCCCTCCCTCTCCTCTCAAAGTGTCTCGCCTTCGCTATTGAATCACAACAACACTTACTCAGCCGTTATTTTAAGGGATAAAGGAGGTTTCACAGGACTATGTGACGGGCATGTCTACGAGTTGTTTTACTGCCAACGGTCTCCACTCTAACAGCCTCTACTAAATGTTTACCCGCTCTTGGCCGTTGGCTGTTGATATGTCCCCTCCCCGGTGGCGACACAGAGATGATTAATATGCATGTTGCACCTCCAGAAGGTGTGTGTGTCTGGCTTAAGAAAGGACCACACACACACACACAGTCACTTTGGGGGAACAGATAAAACGGCAGGTAAGGAGCGAGGGATTAAGCAAATGAACATAAGAAGCGACGTCGGGAGGATACGGTGGCTCAACATAGCTTTGTTTTTTCTTTTTGTCTTTTATCGGCACAGTGAGAAGCCAGTTTCAGTGCATTACAGAAAGCGAGCAGATCCCAGAGCAGCAACGCACAACCGAGCTGAGAGAGAATCACGACACCACCTCGAGGTTTTCACAGCTGCTCGACGGTGTCACGTCAATCCTCTAATAAGGTGCATGGCTCCAATGTCTAATTAGCTATCAATGACCTGTCTGCCGCTCGGCACGGCCAGATGTGTAACACTACTGAATGATAATTCTCAAAGCTCTGGAGAACATGCTAATCCGCTGCATAATTCATCTCCGCTGAAGCCCACTTCTTCAGTCAGCTGATCAGTATTCATTCAACGTTGACTTTTTAGGGCTATTTAACTGGCATCGTTTCTCTTCCAAACACTCGGCTTCAACTGTCTTCTTGGTCGTGATGAACTTTGAGTTATTAAAGGAGAGGTAGCGTGATGCTAGCTGGTTGTGGACGCTGCTGTACATCAGGGAAGCAACTTGAGTCCGTCAAGCCTTTTGTTTCACAGCATAGAGATACAAGTATTACCAAAAGAACCACGTCTGTTTGCTCCGATGCCCCTGCGTGGGGACGAGGCAAAGCAGTCGGTGGTTACACTTCACGTTCTAACTATGGCGTTTAAACCCAAACAATCAAGACACAGTCACTTACGGAGGCAGCAATGGTAGAAATCAGCATCGGCAGAGCGATAAAATACAGAACACACTTCACGTATCTAAGTACAAGCCTTTTTTTTTCCCAAGCAAATAAAATACAAGCTTAATATGCAGTTCCTTTTAGCTTCATCTGCCCTCATGTTTATGTTAATGTGTGTCTATTGAAATTGCGATAGCACAACACCTTGTTCACATCTTCGTCAGTTAGCCGTTAGTCCCTCCCCCCCCGGGTCACGTTGAGCGATCTTTGTTTCTGATGCTCCGGGGAGGCGGCAAGACCACCGAATGTAAAAAACGAAACGATGGACAAAGCTGTGAACAAGGCGTAATGACGATGTCTGATAGCGTCTAATATGCGACGTACTGCCTCGCCTGAGAAGGAGGTGCTGAGACACAGTGATGTTCCGAGAGCTTTTGCCCATCTTCCTACTTCCTGTCAAAAAGCTGACACTTCCTCCCAGCGATGTTGTTCGACTCAGCCGCAATGATCATAGCGCCAAGTCTGCTTCAAAATTGTGCTTCGGAGTTAATGTCCAAGAAGTGTTAAGGCTTTCCAAACCTCAATACCAGACATGTTCCTACGTACTAATGAGCTATACCGATGAAGTCTAACACGTCGAATGATCAGATTTAAGAGCGGTATTAAAGGTTTATATATATTCACAAATAAGCACAGTCAAGTCGATTTGAAATAAAGTAGAGGAATGGTAAAAATAATTGGCCTGGTATTGGTGTTTTTGCCCAACTCATACGATATGTTTTCAGTCAGAGAGGAAAGGTTCGCAAAGCACTACGGTTGATCGAACTTGCAAGATATGTCAATTTCTGTTCTTCTAGTTACTTCGCTGTGATAATGAATGTGTTTCCCAGTTCGGATCTTATTAAAACAGCTGCTGATATGTTGCTTTATGCAAACAAGACAGACTTTTCTGGAATCTTTCTCTATAAATTGATATGGAAAAAGGATTTTCACGGTCCAACACAACCGTGTACTTCAATGCTCTGCGAACCTAGCCTCCTAACAGAGGCTCCGTGTATTCCTGTCATCGGGAGCCAGTAAGGATGAGGGGTTAGCATTAGCGGTAGCTGCAGTTAATGGAGCCACAGGGTAGCCATGGCTAGCAGGAGCGACGGGCCCAAGGTGGAGGCCAGGGAGGCGGCCAGGAGCCTGCCGTCGTTCACCAGCCTGAAGGAGATGACCTCCACCTTGAATCCGTCTTCGGTGGCCATGCAGCGGAAGACGCCATCCTTCAGGGGCGTTCTGACCGCCGGCCCCAGCACGCAGAAATCCCCGGAGAAGAGGCAGGGATAGTTCTTGACACAGTTGTCTTTCTCCCAGCGGTACGTAGCGTGGAAGGAGCGCACCGGGCACGGGAGAAAGATGGAGGTGTTGGACACCACCAGCACCTCTCTGGGAGAAGTGCGACGCTGCTTCAGAGCTGTAGGGACGGAAACATTTAGATTTTTTAATATATTCTTCATCCTTTCTTATTGCAAGCGTAAATGTACTTATCACCAATAAGCTGTACGAATTGTTCAGTTGTTTCTTTATAACATATTTCTCCACGATATCAGCTAATGACTAAGAGCTGTCAACGTTTTAGCATTAACTAAACAGTAACGCATTAAAACTAAATGTATTAAAACACCACATATGGAGTTGAAATACATATCATTTTAAACTTCTGATCAATCAGAGAAAAGTATCGGGAGGATGGTGTGATGCGATTACAAATTTGTATCGAATGAGAGCTCTAAATAAAACACTTTGCTTCTCATCTTTAAGTCATATTTTCTGGAGAAAAGACATCGGTGACACAACTAGAAACCCGTGTTAAAATCAGATCATGTTGGAGATAGCTGTCCCCACAGAGAGGAGTCATCGAGGTTAACCTGGGTTTGGGGCTTTTAGGCAGAGCAAGCCATCATGTACAAAAAAAAAAAATAGAAATCTCAGCCAGCAGGTTTTTGAACTCAATTATATGATAAGCATCTTCTTAGTGAAGCTGCTGCAGAAAGATTCCTATGTTGGTTTAATTAAGATACAGAGAGAGAGATAAGGGCTCACCAGCAGCTTCCCCACACACCGAAGAGTTGGACTGATCCAGGTTCTGAATGAGTGTCCTGTTGGAAAATAGCAGAGAGGACAAATCAGCAGCAGTAAATAGTTTCCCCGACGGCTTGTGCACCTCCACATCAACCTACTGTCCCCCGCAAAGGACAACATGCGGAGACAAATCGTTCAACGGTGTCAGGGCGGACGCAACAAAGGAGTCAGAGGCTAATTACAGCACACGATTGATTTTCACAGTCGCTCCTAACATTGGAAATGCGCGACATTAATTAGAGCCACGGTAATTTGCTAACACAGTGTTAACTCTACGTGCAGCCTTTTGTGGATGTCATGTTTTTCGTTGGACTGCAGTGTCTTGATAATTAAAGCGAGTGTCATCGCCTCCCTGTCAACGAGTGTCAGTCGGATCAGGATGTGTTTGTCTTTGCAGATTCACACCTAAGATCAGCCAGCGCTCACGAGAGTGCTGAATGTTAGAGAAATATCACTCGTCACCGGCTTGAGCTTCAATATCAGGACGCATGTATTTATTATCCTCGCAAGAATGGAAGTAGTCATCACGCCGTAAGGGGGTGAAAAGTTAGGACGATTCTAAGGGCCCTTGACTGACAGGGGCCCCAAAAAATGTTAGAACATTAAGAAAAAATGTTTAAGTAACCTTTCATCAATCCTCAATAATTAACATTAATAGAACGTTAAATTGATAATGTACTCACTAAACTTACGATTCATTTCACTTTTTTTCTTCCAAAAGTTAATTATCCAAAGCATCGAACACCCCCCTCTATTTAAATGTAATGGTTTGGTCCTGCCTCCAAACGCTGTGCGGGGCCCTTTCTAGCAGCAGAGAGTGAGAGCATGTGAGGAGGCTAGTACTTACGTGTGTACAATGTCTCAACGACTAACAAAGTCAGGCTTTCAAAAGGAAAAGAAAGGAGAGAAAGACAAGAGAGAGGGACTAAAGGGCAACAGTATGTCACCCAGTTTTTCAAAAGAAAAGGTGGGTGTGGTCTACGAGTAGTGGAAATTAGTCTGTTAGCTAAGCGTAGTCCATTGTAAATAATAATTGTAATGTTTTGCTGACATTAAGTACTGTTACTATCTTCACAGAAAATGCAGAGGTTTTTCATTTCACTGCTCTTTTAGCTGACATTTAATAAATGCAGGTACATTTTTAGCAGATATTCATACTAAATCAGTTGCCCCTCCCCCTGGTGCCAGGACCAACATATCCATCTTTAGGCTCCGCAGCCCTGACCCCCCATAAGGCTTTGCAGTCTTGCCATGCTGTCCATTGAAAGCCAGTTGGCTAGAAAGCTGGACTTCAAAGACTTGATCAGTGACTTTGCCTGTAAGAAGGCTAGGCGCTGGGCTCTTGGTGAGTAAGGCTGAGCCAGGGCTCGTAATAACTGTTAAAGGGCAAGGCTATGGTAATGTTCCATTCAAAGATGTTATTAAAAAGGCATGTATACCATAAAAGATGACTATTGAGGGAGTTACACAGTCACAAGGTGGAGGAATACCGGTTCAAAGCAGTATTCAATGTTTACTTCAGATTAGCTCCACGTCAGAAATGAGCATGCTTGTCATATGTCTCTCTCCATAGAGGCTGAATCATCATGTTAATCACATAGCTAGCATCTGCCTCAAGCAGCCCTGATGGTCTTCTAGGTAATCAGACATCCTGTCATGAACACAGCTACAGTTGGGATCCCTTTGTTGTCATGTTACTCTCATGCTGGAAGAGGACATTCAGTACTTTCCCAACACTAAACAAAGCGATGGCATCAGATCTCCTCTCACCCAGTGGTGATGTTGTATCCGGGCGGGATGGCAAGGCACCTCCTCCTCGCCCTGTCCCAGCCGCAGTAAGGATCCCGAGAAAGGATGCAATCCCTGCATGTGTCGCCATAGCGATTGCAGTCAGCCAGCGGCAGCCGTTGGACTTCCATCGCCGTGCCGACGTACATGTGACCCTGAGGAGGAAAACACGAAATAGACTGTGTGAGCACCGCAACTGGAATAAATCAGTCACTGTTGTGCAGGGTGTCATTCAAAACTGCTAACACGACCTACTGCGAACAAAATGTTATTATAACATGTGTAATGTGTGGTCCTTCAATAGTGTTTTATTAACCATTCAATATCCCGCCTTCCTCCAGGCCCTTGTAATCAGCGCACTCCCCTCACCTGGTCTCCTCAGCCCTTCCCCTCACCTGTTACTCATGCCCTCATCACCCCACAGTGTGTATACCACCTCACTATCACTGGTCCTTCGCCAGATTGTCTTGTCGTTTCCGCCAAGCTCTCCAGTGAGTGTTGTTCTCTAGCCTAGATGTTTGTCCTGCCCGGTTTTTGATCCCTGCCTGCCTGTTTACGGATCTCGAGTCCTGCTTGCTCCCTGTCTGGTTTTGGTTGCCTGTCTGACGGATGTCCTGGTTTCGACCCTGCCTGTCCCTGACCTGAATAAACTGGTTGTATCTGAGTCGTGCTATTGGGTTCTGATCTGTACCTGTGATCGTGACAAGAGTTTAGAGATACTACTTCTATTTTATTGTATTTACTTGCACTATTTTATCTGTTTATTGTGTTGCTCTGTTAGAGGAGCCTGGGACCTACGATTTGCATCGACATAACTACACTGTAGCTGTGTACGAATGAGAGCCTTGAATCTGTCCACTGTATATGTTCTACTGCTTTAATTCTATTGTGAGATGTTTAAATGATGGTATTGTTTCTACTCTTTAATTTCTACTTATGTGAAATGCCTTGTTTTGTTGTTTCTATGCTGCTGCAATGTCACAATTTGGGGATCAATAAAGTACCTCTTATCTTTATCTTAATGTTGTTGTATTATATAACAAGCTGCCTCTCTTAGGATCTACAGCTTTCCACTTTCCACAACAATACTGCACATATTTTATTGTAATATTCTGAGTACTTTGCATACTGTGCGTAGTTTCGTTTTTCATGTAAAAAATGTCTACATCCTAAAGCATTATAGTTTTTTATAATTGATTTTATATATGTATTCCTTACTTCTTTAACATAGTTTATGAATGCAACACACACACCCATTCAAATTCTTCACATGTGTAAACCTTGGCAATAACCCTGTATCTGATTCTGAAATGAATAACATGATGTTTTCTGAGATTTGCATTATTTGAAAAGGGAGCAGAGCCGAACCGTCAGGGCCTTCAAGGTATTCAGAGAATACCCTGGAACACTCGGATAAAACAAAAAATCGATTTAATTATATAAATAAAATGAATAAATGAGAATGGTATCTGTGTTGTTGATCTGTAATATTAGTGTTACGTTGATTTGTTTGTCCTTCTCGGACCATGCACTTCGCATTTCAGTGGTTTGTGTTAGAAAAGAAAGCAACCAATCAGATCGTGTTCTGGGTCTCTGGGTAGAACATCCTTCAACCAGGTATTCCACATCCTTGATCGAATGCCCTGGCCGTTGCTCTGAATGAGAGCGTGCGTTTGGACTGACAGTTTGATCAACCAATCATATATTGATTTGTAGCCAATGGGCGTATTCTTTCAGAGTTCCCCTCGGTTCCAGGGTGTTCTAGAAGGCCCGCTAGTTAACCGGCTCCAGACAGAGCATCTAGATGAATGCGACGAAGCAATTCATGCCGTTTTATTGTTTTTAACGTTGAAATTAAGTTGTTGAGGAATTGTTGTGAGTACCCTTTTCAAGACGACAATTCAGTGGAAAGACGGACATTATAATGCCACGGAGGAGGGGGGTGTGTGTCTACAGAAGGTCCAGTTGTGATGGCCACGGTTCGCCACTGTCTATTCGTACGAAATGACTAAATTAAATGTAGTATTTTCAAAAGGCTAGTTTCAAACCTAATGGAAAAATAAACATCCATCCATTCAATGTAAAATAACTTGAAATGACCACGAGAAACTCAGCAAGAAATGTATAAAGGTTTTTCCAATATTTTCTCTTCTATCCTTTTTCAGATTCGTTCTTTCTCCAATAGATTTGTCATTGGGTTTCCTCCTGGCTATGCATGACTTGAACACATGCCTCATTTAGTTGGAGTGTTAAGTATGGAAAGTCGATCGAGGTTGCACTACAGCGACTATCTGACCAATCCACCGCTAATGAGAGCAATGGATTCTGAATAAAGCATGAAAAAGATGAAACACAGATTAATTAGATGTATTCTGAAAGCAGGAAGGCCACTGAAATCACACTCGACCAAAGGGTGATACATTATTCCTCTTACCTTTTGGGAGTCGATGGCCATCTTAAGAATGGGGCCCTCGTTGTGAAACAGAGAGTACTGAGATATGATGAAGACCCCCCCGCTGGTGTGAAGAACCTTGAGAACTTTGCCTTGTTCTGTGGAAATAAAGAAACAGGAGATATTCTAAATGGTGTCGAGGGGAATAATATAATAATAATATATTTAATTTATATAGCGCTTCTCATCTGCCAAGACAAATCTCGAAGTGCTTCACAACAAGGGATACTGATACACTTTGAGAGATTAAACAAATAATTGTAATAATAATAAGAAATCAAAAAATTAAATATAAAATAGAGTACAAAAATAAAAGTCGGAGATAGCGATAAAGATGGCAGTACTCCAGGTGTACCATGCTCAAAGTTTATTGGAAGGCCTGCTGAAAGAAGAGGGTCTTAAGGCCGGTTTTGAAGACCTCGGTGGAAGGGGCAGATCTCAGCTGATCTGGGAGGGAGTTCCAGAGGCGCGGGGCGAATGAGCAGAAGGCTCGGTCTCCCATTGTTCGGAGACGTGTGCGGGGGATGTAAAGAAGAGGAGCTGGAGCGGAGAGAGCGGGTAGATGTCTGGGTACGAATGAGGTCACAGAGGTATTTTGGGCTTTGTCCATTCAGGGCTTTGTACGTGAGGAGCAGAACCTTAAACTGGATCCTGTAGTGGACTGGGAGCCAGTGTAGTACAAGGATTACAGGTCTTTCAAACTGCCCTGCAACATCACACAAACACGAATAAACCCATGTGGGAATGTATGCGTGTAGGTTTCCTGTCTTAGCTGCAGATCCTTGCTGTGCTTTCCGAAGGATTCTATAAATACATGGATCTGTCTTGGACACCTTCCATTCTTAGGGTAGGCTGGAAGGCGACATGGTGGACTTAGAGATGTCTTTGAACAGAGAAATAGTTGTACTTGTTTAACCTGAACGACTTGTGATTTGAACACCAAACCAGTCTGATTAAAGGACGACGTTAAGAGGTGGAGCTCTGCAGAACTCCTCGAACACATCCAGCAGTGAAAATCAAATCGCTTTTGGATTTTGGGTGCATTTTGGATCAATCACAGCACTGCAAAGCCAACGGTTGTTCCCCGCTGGAATGCATGCAACGTCGTGACTGATTAATTATTGTTTTCTTTTCTCCGTAGCATGCAGCAGATGAGTAATGCACGAGACACATGAAAAGAGATAACTCTGGGGCCCAGGTGTTCCAGGTCTGCTGCATACTAAGAAAATGTGCTGGGAACTCTGTATGCACCACTAGAGCAGAATACCAACTGGCGTGATGTAAGCCGCGAGGTGGATTCAGCTTTATTCGAGCCCTGTGTCCACACCGAGCCTCCAGACACTCATTACCCTCACGGTTTTGTGCTTATATGTCGCTCATTTCTAAATTGAAACATGTTTAATTAAATTATTACCATGCAGGCTTGGGGCCAGGGGCAGTATGCAAGCGTAGAGACGTATTCTACAAGAACAGACTGTGAGCAGGAGACACTGGAGGGGTCCACGGATGATTAGGTTCTCCTGGGCCTCTCGCTTTAAAGGGGACCTATTATGCAAAATCCTCTTCTTCATGTCTCTTCTACATCAACGTGTGTCCCCTCTTCTTCATGTCTCTTCTACATCAACATGTGTCCCCTCTTCTCCATGTCTCTTCTACATCAACATGTGTCCCCTCTTCTTCATGTCTCTTCTACATCAACATGTGTCCCTTCTTCTTCATGTCTCTTCTACATCAACATGTGTCCCTTCTTCTTCATGTCTCTTCTACATCAACATGTGTCCCTTCTTCTTCATGTCTCTTCTACATCAACATGTGTCCCCTCTTCTTCATGTCTCTTCTACATCAACATGTGTCCCCTCTTCTTCATGTCTCTTCTACATCAACATGTGTCCCCTCTTCTTCATGTCTCTTCTACATCAACACGTGTCCCCTCTTCTTCATGTCTCTTCTACATCAACATGTGTCCCCTCTTCTTCATGTCTCTTCTACATCAACATGTGTCCCCTCTTCTTTGTGTCTCTTCTACATCAACATGTGTCCCCTCTTCTTCATGTCTCTTCTACATCAACATGTGTCCCCTCTTCTTTGTGTCTCTTCTACATCAACATGTGTCCCCTCTTCTTCATGTCTCTTCTACATCAACATGTGTCCCCTCTTCTTCATGTCTCTTCGACATCAACATGTGTCCCCTCTTCTTCATGTCTCTTCTTCATCAACGTGTGTCCCCTCTTCTTCATGTCTCTTCTACATCAACATGTGTCCCCTCTTCTTCATGTCTTTTCTACATCAACATGTGTCCCCTCTTCTTCATGTCTCTTCTACATCAACATGTGTCCCCTCTTCTTCATGTCTCTTCTACATCAACACGTGTCCCCTCTTCTTCATGTCTCTTCTACATCAACATGTGTCCCCTCTTCTTCATGTCTCTTCTACATCAACATGTGTCCCCTCTTCTCCATGTCTCTTCTACATCAACATGTGTCCCCTCTTCTTCATGTCTCCTCTACATCAACATGTGTCCCCTCTTCTTCATGTCTCTTCTACATCAACACGTGTCCCCTCTTCTTCATGTCTCTTCTACATCAGCATGTGTCCCCTCTTCTTCATGTCTCTTCTACATCAACATGTGTCCCGTCTTCTTCATGTCTCCTCTATATCAACATGTGTCCCATCTTCTTCATGTCTCTTCTACATCAACATGTGTCCCCACTTCTCCATGTCTCTTCTACATCAACATGTGTCCCCTCTTCTTCATGTCTCTTCTACATCAACATGTGTCCCCTCTTCTTCATGTCTCTTCTACATCAACAATGTGTCCCCTCTTCTTCATGTCTCTTCTACGTCAACATGTGTCCCCTCTTCTTCATGTCTCTTCTACATCAACATGTGTCCCCTCTGTGGAAAGAGACTCTGAAAGTTTCAGGAACAAAGATTCTCTCTCTTTTTGATCCATTTCTATAAAAACCTTTCTGAAAATGATCTGATCAGATTTTGGCCACTTTATGATGTCATAACGATGTGTTGTCTTGTGTAGCCATTAGCCAATCACCAACCAAGGTAACCCCACCCCCCCCTTATCACCTGAATCTCCTCTAGAGCACCATTGAGTTCTTTGTAACCAAATGTCTCTCAGAGGGGCGTGGGGAGGGGCTCCTTATTTTCATCTAAAGTCACAGACACAGAATCAGCACTTTGGAAACAGGGCTGAAACAGAGGGGATTATGGGTAATTCTGCAATGATCTGTTTGGTGTTCCAGACAATCAGAGACAAGCTCTGTATATATCTGAGACCTGTGATATATTGATGAAAAACAGTATGATAGGGGACCTTTAAAGCTACGCATGTGTTCACTCTGTCTCTTCCTAAAGCTTACCCTGCATTACTCTCTTTTGGTTGGCTTTCAAGCACATGAACCACACATCCCTGCACTGTTTTCATTTAAATGCTATTTTATTTCTATTGAGATATTTACATTTTGCAATGTTTATTTCTCGTCTTTTCATTGTTATTGTTCCAAATGTGCCAACTTGGGATCAATAAAGTACTTCTTATCTTATCTTGTCTTATTTCTGATCTACCCACATCCTTGTTTTGGAACCAATGTCTTCTTCCTTGTCACATTCCCTGAGCAGTTTGTCACGTAGGAACAAACGAAAATATCTTGGTAATTGGGCATTGTGATGAAAATGTCATGTGGGACGGTGTGTCATGCATCGAATCCATTCAGACATCTATTTGTTTTTCGTGGCTGACATTTAGGAGAACACGTACTATGTAGATGTGTGTGATCAGCAAGTGCAGTCAAGTGATCACCGCTGACAGAGGGAAAACACTAGTGTTACAAGTAGGCTGATCAAACAAACCCTTTAGCCCAGTAGCAGACCAAAAGCATGCAGCAAAACAGTCCAGAAATCGTCCCACAAAAATGTTGCTTTTGAATGTATGGTTTTAAAAATAACTCTATATACTAGGGTTGTCAAAAAATTCCACTAATTATTTTAACGCATGTGTATTTTTTGTTCTCGGTCGCCCCGTAATTTCAGAGCGCATCGAGTAATACCATCTATACAATCCAAGCACACTGCTGATGCCGACAGCCCCGCTCCTGCCGCCCGCTTGTGGCAGACCACACTTGAAAGTGTGCGGGGGAGACGGCTGGACACGGCTACGAGCAGCAAACTTTCAATAAAGATCGCTAAATGGGTGGCTACAGGTTGCCGGGCAATTAACATTGTGGAGGATGAGGGGCTGCGTGATATAACTCGGGTCGCATCCAACGACTGCACTTATGAACTGCCTTCCAGAGCCACCACTGTGTCGAGAATACACAACTTGTATGAAGTCCAAAAAGCGAAAGTAGAGGAGGATTTAAGAAAGACTTCCACAGTTACCTAAAGGACAGAAACAACTTTGTTTCTATAGGTACATACACATCTGAGTTGACAAATATGACATGTGGGGTTCCTCAAGGCTCCATCTTGGGGCCTCTTCTCTTTAACATCTACATGCTACCACTGGCTCAGATAATGAAGAACAACAAAATAAGTTACCATAGCTATGCAGATGACACACAAATGTACGTAACAATTTCACCAGGAGACTATGCTCCAATTCAAACACTGAGTAAGTGCATGAACAAATCAATGACTGGATGTGTCAGAACTTTCTCCAATTAAACAAAGATAAAACTGAGGTAATGGTTTTTGGAGCCAAGGCAGAACGTTTAAAAGTTAGCGCTGAGCTTCAGCCTGCAATGTTCAAAACAACAGATAAAGCCAGAAATCTAGGTGTAGTCATGGACTCTGACCTGAGTTTCAACAGTCACATTTAAACAGTTACTAAATCAGCCTACTATCACCTAAAGAATATATCTAGGATTAAAAGACTAATGTCACAGCAGGATTTGGAAAAACTTGTCCATGCCTTTATCTTCAGTAGACTCGACTACTGCAATGGTGTCTTCACAGGTCTCACTAAAAAATCTATTAGAAAGCTGCAGCTGATTCAGAACGCCGCTGCTCGAGTCCTCACTAACACTAAGAGAGTGGATCACATCACTCCTGCTCTGAAGTCTTTACACTGGCTTCCTGTGTGTCAAAGAATAGATCTCAAAATATTGCTGCTGGTTTATAAAGCACTGAATGGTTTAGGCCCAAAATACATTTCTGTCCTCTTGCTAAATTATGAACCATCCAGATCTCTCAGGTCTTCAGGGACTGGTCAGCTTTCTGTCCCCAGAGTCAGAACTAAACATGGAGAAGCAGCGTTCAGTTATTATGCTCCAAATATCTGGAACAAAGTCCCAGAAACCTGCAGGTCCGCTGCAACTCTGACTACTTTTAAATCCAGGCTGAAGACTTTTCTTTTTGTCGCTGCTTTTAATTGAACTATTCACATCTTAAACTGCACTGTAAGTTTTATCCATGTATTTTTTATTTTAATGTTTTAAATTTAAACGTAATTAAACTCCATGACATTTATGACTGCTCGAAAGTAGGATATTTGGGATATCCGTCGTAGCCAGGGTTTACGATCAGTTTTTGGGTGATTTGTACTGAGGAACAAGTATCACATCACCGACGGGTGAAAAATAGTGTTTTGGTAACACGGGGTGTTCAGGTAACACTTAAAGACTTTGTTATGGAATGCAAAGCAGAGTAGGGGGCTAGTACACCCTCCTGAGGGTCCGATTGTGGATGTCATGCGAGCATAACATGGTGAAAACAATCAGTCTAAATTAACAATCGGGACGGAAATGTTCGGATTTCCAAAGGGAGGTTCTGTGAATAAATAAAAAATCAAGAACCGAAATAATTGAACTATTCATATCTTAGACTGCACTGTAACTTTTAATGTTTCTTTTATTATCTTTTACTGTTTTGAAATGCCTTTGTCTGAATGTCTTTCATTTTTGTAAAGCACCTTGAATTGCCTGGTGCTGAAAGGTGCTATATAAATATACTTGCCTTGCGCTCACCGGAGACTATTGGACTTCACTCAGTAATGACAGTTACCTCGGGGTCACAGCGCATTATTTTTACCCACAGTGGGAACTTCAGTCTCATGCTTTGACAGTTATGAAAACAGAGGAGCGGCATCAATGTTATGCAGAGCGGAGTGCACGCGCTGGGGTGTACGGTTTAACCATGTCCTGGATGTAGGAAGGGCCAGATCCATTCGCAGCATGGTACGCAAGCACCAGTGTCTTGAAGTGGATTCTAGCAGTTACCGGAAGCCAGTGGAGGGAGCGGAGGAGCGGCGTGGTGTGGGAGAATTTAGGAAGGTTGAAGACCAGACGAGCCGCTGCATTCTGGATGAGCTGCAGAGGTCGGATGGCACATGCAGGTAGACCAGCCAGGAGGGAGTTGCAGTAGTCTAGGCGTGAATATTGTTTCCTGTTTTCCAACTGTTAGAGCAGACTCCCAGGCCTGATGGGATATTTTTCCAACATTTCACTGTCGTTGAATAGTTCTGTCTTGCATTTTAAAATCCTTTGTGTACATGTAGCTCCAAGCCATCGCTCTCTTCACTGCAACAGGCAATGACACTCCTGGACAGCTAAGTGCAGCATCGCTCTCAGAGACCCAGACTCTCTGCTCAATATTTCTTCATTGCCTACCGTTTTGTTGCCGAGTGTAAGGCAAGGCAAGGCAAGGCAAGTTTATTTATATAGCACTTTTCGACGCAGGGTAATTCAAAGTGCTTGTAGTGTAAGGAGATTTCATTCGACTAAACGCCCATGAAAATGTTCTTCTACCTTTTACCATTTCCATTTCCCTAACTCATTTCCGCCAGACGATTCCAAATAATGACATCAACTATTTAAAGGCTCCCTGCAGAAAGATGTCTTTTGTCACGTCTGAGATTCTGTTGCCTTCCCCACTGTGACCATGTGATTACAGCGATACCTTTCTATCTCACATCTTCATTTCCTGCGAGCTCCCTCCATGACGCACTTTCAAACTGGTGATTAGGCCGCCAGCGTGGAGCTGTCACTTGCACTTCTTTTGTCCTGAAACTGTCTCTTTTTCATAAACTTCAAATCTTTTTTTAGTCTTGTTGAAGTCAAAGATAACATTCCCCATTATATCTACTTTATTCTCATAGGATTCTTTATTCCCGTCTACGGCTATTTGCAGCTCGTTTATCAAAAACAAATAAAGATAGCGGCAATAAATACTGACGGGGGGGAAAGGGTGACAGTGCTGAACCTGAAGCGTCTGCTGATAGCATCTTTCTTTTCTTTTACCACAGAGAGTTGCTGAGCACACATCTTCTCCCACAGCCTTTCTACAGTTGCTTACAGTTATAATCTCAAAGCAGTGAAGGTTGGAAAGAAATCCAAGAGTCAATATTCATGTTTCCATCTGGCATAAAGGTTCAAACTTGCCTTCCTTTTTGAACATATATTCTTCTCTTCACTCTAAGGTGCCGTCAGTCACATCCCAAAGTCCTATTTTTCCGCCGCTTGGTTCACCATAACCTTTAAGCTACTGTCATCTGTCATACTGCGAAAAAAAATGGCTTCTGATCTCAAATATAAAGTCGACTTGAAAGTGTTTCATTCTGACATTACCCGGAGGCGATCTTTTTGCTGTGTCGCCTCCATGTGTGAAAAAGTCGAAGCAGCTTCACGTCTTCTGGTGATCAATCTGTCACTGAAGGGAAATACGACTTTCACTTCTGCTTGTTCTTTTGTTTTCACCAGTGATATCCAGAGGAAACTGGAGCAAAGGTCCTCAACCTGTCATACGTCCTTCGCAGCTCTTTAGGGTCCGGACACAACACACTTACACCAGCTTTAGATCTTGCAATGTGTCCACACTTGCCAGCACAGCCAAATTCATGATTTAGGTTTCTCAGAGCTTTCTTCTCTACCAAGTCACTCACCATGCGCCAAGGCATCACACATGTTCTTCAATTGTATTCTGAGCACAGATCAGTGGTATGAAGGAAGCCAAATAAGTTAGTTTTGGTTAACAATAAAGACTATTGGCTAGTTGTTCTCCACAGACGTATCACATACCTGGTGATAGGGTCACTTGTGTCATAGGAATGAATTTGCCTCGAATGACTCTAAACTGGTTTTCTAACGAGGTCTATGACTCAACTCCGCTTTCTTCGAGTGCTGTCTAGAAACATGGTTATTACAGCTGCATCTATATCTGGCAATGTCAGCTTCACTTTAGGGTCCAACGGGACTCCGATGAGTAAAACTGGAGCAAAGGTCTACACACTGTCAAAGCTCCGTTGCAGCTCTTTAGGGTCTTAAGACAACACGCACTCTAGGTCTTGCAATGTGTCCAACACCGTTTTATCCAGCTAACACTTGTCAACGGACCAAACTGACTTGACCCATTTAGGTTTCTCCAAGTTGTCATGTCCAGCTTTTCTTTTCGTCATTGACAAGCCAAACAGCATGCGCCAAGGCTTCAGAAATGATCTTGAATTGTATTCTGAGCCCATAACAGACTATCAAAGATCATTGGCATAAAGGTAGCGACAGGAGTGTGTTTTGACTTGTTCTCCCTGGTGATAGGGTGGGCTACTTATTGATAGGAATCAATTACTCTAAACCAGCTTCCAACCAGGTCTACGACTCAACTCCAATTTTAAACACTAGGGCTATGTCGAGACGTGTAACTGCATCTATTGCTAGTAATATTCGATGGACTTAAAGGTGGGGTAGGTAATTTTGGAGAAACCAGCTCGAGTGCGATATAATTTGAAAATACACAACTGGAAAACATCTGCCACTCCCTTACAGAGCCCCTCCTCCAACACACACAAACGGGCACATGACCAATGAGGGCACAGATGGAAGGCTGACAGGCAGGTAGGCCATCCAGTTACTTTAGCCGGGCCGGCTCAGATGATTGGTCGTACTTTTTACAGCGCCACGGCTTCCACTGATAACATTTTGTATGTATTTGTTGTCAAAGCACTTCAGATATTCATTGCTATCGGGATGTTAAGAGCATTCCATGGAATATAACAACAAGTGTACCTCGAGCCGGTTTCTCAAACGTACCTACCCCACCTTGAAGATACCTAAGGGACTCCAATGAGGAAAACTGGAGCGAAGGTCTCCAACCTGTCATAGCTGTAGGGTTCTGACAAATGCTTACGCTGACAGTAGATTCTTAATGTGTCCACACTGTTGGCTCCAACACTTGTCAGCAAAACTGACTTGCAGCTAATCCGTGATTCACGGTAAACTGTTTAGGTTTCTTGCAAGTTGTCACATCATGTCAAATATGCTCGGAGAAAGAAAAACAAACGCTCACTACCTGCTCAACACCTCAACACCAACATGCTCACGTTTGGAATTAGCGAAAGATGAAAAAATACATCAGGGCTGCTAAAGATATGTTATACAATCCAAACCTCTAGGACCATAGACAATGTCTTTTATTATTTCATAAGCAACACTTTGATTGTATTCTAAGTATATAAGAAAAACCTTTCACAGTAGTTTGTATTTGGTTAACAAAAAACCCTATTGAATACTTATCCCCATCTAGATTTTTCAGGTTTAACAAATGTATCCAATGTCAGTTTTCTCTCTGGTGATAGTGCTACTCAGTATCTCTCAGCAACAATAAAAGAGATCATTTTGCCTTGAATTAGTATAAACCACCTTTTAACCAGGTCTACTAATCAACTCAAATACAATGCTCTCAATGTGTGTTTTACAGCGACATCTATTGCTGTGATTATCGGCTGTACTTAGACACTTTCGACCAAAATAGACTCCACTGAAACTGAGGAAAAAACGAAATACCAAATGCAACTGCGACATCAAACCCTGCATGATGGAGGAGGATAATTATGAGAGAAAGGACATATCTCCCTAACAAAGAAGCTATGAAATGAAGAGTGTTGTCTATAATAATAATAATAATAATGTCACAACCCATTAAATATTCAAAGAACTTCAACTAGTTCTGTTGGCCCAAAAACGGTTTAGTGCATTCTATTTTTGCATCTGTTATAGGAGTATAAAAGGAGTTTTGAAACTGCTTGGAGGTAATACGGTTTTTGTCATGTTTAGAAGTAGCTGGTTGACATGTGCCACAATTTCTGCTGAATTAACGATCAAAAAGAACTCAAAATAAACTGAGTCAAAACCTGCAGCTTTCTGTCAGCCTGCATCACACGGAGACGTCCCACGAGACTAGTTAGAACAGGTTTAAAACACGAAGTATGTGGTGTGCTATTTATCTAATTAAGACTCTGCATGGCATCGCCCTGTCAGTTTGTTCTAGGTCAACATTTCATCGTGAATTCCTTCAGCCTCCAAATGACTGCGAGCAGTATAAACAAGATGTGTGGTGAAGTAAGATGAGTCTTAGTTGAATACTCAATTCTGTTTTGTCAATTTGGACATTTCAGAGGTCGGTAATACTCGCTTATACACTGCCTAACATGACAAGTGCAGTCATATCAATCCGTAAAAAGAAGTCAGATGGATTTCACATCAGCTGTGGACAACAAACATAGGTTTTTGTCCATCAGAAAATACTGTGAAAAACGTTTTAAATATTCATTTTTATATTTGCGGAGAGTGCGAAACTTTGGATTCATGATGGCTAACCTATCAATAATAAAGAAAAGTACAAGAAAACAAGATAAGAAGTTAAAAGACAGAGAGCTATGCAAAGGGAAGAGCAGAAGAAGACAGACAGGAAGTAAACACTAAAGGGAACAGCAGAAGAAGACAGACAGGAAGTACACACTAAAGGGAACAGCAGAATAAGACAGACAGGAAGTAAACACTAAAGGGAACAGCAGACGAAGACAGACAAAAAGTAAACACTAAAGGGAACAGCAGAAGAAGACAGACAAGAAGTAAACACTAAAGGGAACAGCAGAAGAAGAGAGACGGGAAGTAAAGACTAAAGGGAACAGCAGAAGAAGACAGACAAGAAGTAAACACTAAAGGGAACAGCAGAAGAAGACAGACAGGAAGTACACACTAAAGGGAACAGCAGAATAAGACAGACAGGAAGTAAACACTAAAGGGAACAGCAGACGAAGACAGACAAAAAGTAAACACTAAAGGGAACAGCAGAAGAAGACAGACAAGAAGTAAACACTAAAGGGAACAGCAGAAGAAGACAGACAAGAAGTAAACACTAAAGGGAACAGCAGAAGAAGACAGACAGGAAGTAAACACTAAAGGGAACAGCAGAAGAAGAGAGACGGGAAGTAAAGACTAAAGGGAACAGCAGAAGAAGACAGACAAGAAGTAAACACTAAAGGGAACAGCAGAAGAAGACAGACAGGAAGTACACACTAAAGGGAACAGCAGAATAAGACAGACAGGAAGTAAAACACTAAAGGGAACAGCAGAATAAGACAGACAGGAAGTAAACACTAAGGGAACAGCAGAAGAAGACAGACAAGAAGTAAACACTAAAGGGAACAGCAGAAGAAGAGAGACGGGAAGTAAAGACTAAAGGGAACAGCAGAAGAAGACAGACAAGAAGTAAACACTAAAGGGAACAGCAGAAGAAGACAGACAGGAAGTACACACTAAAGGGAACAGCAGAATAAGACAGACAGGAAGTAAACACTAAAGGGAACAGCAGACGAAGACAGACAAAAAGTAAACACTAAAGGGAACAGCAGAAGAAGACAGACAAGAAGTAAACACTAAAGGGAACAGCAGAAGAAGACAGACAAGAAGTAAACACTAAAGGGAACAGCAGAAGAAGAGAGACGGGAAGTAAAGACTAAAGGGAACAGCAGAAGAAGACAGGAAGTAAACAATAAATGGAACAGCAGAAGAAGACAGACAGGAAGTAAACACTAAAGGGAACAGCAGAAGAAGACAGACAGGAAGTAAACACTAAAGGAAACAGCAGAAGAAGACAGACAGGAAGTAAACACTAAAGGGAACAGCAGAAGAATACAGGACGTAAACACTAAAGGGAACAACAGAAGAAGACAGACAGGAAGTAAACACTAAGGGAACAGCAGAAGAAGACAGACAGGAAGTAAACACTAAAGGGAACAGCAGAAGAAGACAGACAGGACGTAACACTAAAGGGAACAGCAGAAGAAGACAGACAGGGCGTAAACACTAAAGGGAACAGCGGAAGAAGACAGACAGGAAGTAAACACTAAAGGGAACAGCAGAAGAAGACAGACGGGAAGTAAACAATGTCGGGAACACAGTATGCATTGGTACGCCTTGGACTATTTTCTTTTCACCTACATAACAACCCTCATCAAGGTGCCATTGAACACACAAAGTCAAGTCACTCTGAATCTGTAAAACTACCCAGGATTATTCGCGTTGATCATCTGAATATGTAGTAGTGTTGGTAAGATAACATTTTGCATACAAAATCAAAGATGCATGAAAAGAAAAAGAGGGTGGAGATAAATATGCAACTCTGTGCGTGTTTATCTTATGCATAGGTATTTGTGAAGATAAGTATTGATCTCCATGGGATTTTTAAAATCTAGAATTATTCAGCAATGCTAATCTCTTTTTCTCTATCTTCAACATGTATCGTTTCCATTTCATAATCCCCGGCGTATGAACAGTGATTCCCAAGAGTAGCTGTGGAAAATACAATCAAGCGGACGCAGCCATGACGAGGAAAATAGCTGTCGACATCGATCCAAATTAAAGTGAATTCAATGTGGTTGTTTAGTCTGCCGTTCAGAGTGACATCGACATGTATTGCTAAATGAACCGAACCAGAATGGAAATATGCACCACGGTTATATTCAAGCATAAATAATTCATGTTTTTTCTGGTCTTCTTCATCGACCTCATCCCTCGCATTGATATTTATCGTCGGAACACTCTGTATTTACCCTCCAGGCTATCACACTAACATCAGCCATTACTCAGACGTGCCTATAAACGGTGCGGCTTGTGTCTCTGTGCTCGTCTTTGTGGAAGATATTTATTGAAGTTTCCATCACCAGGGGAAAAAAGATGTCCCAGGGCTACCCAAAATGCATCTGCTCTGATTTCACTGCCACTGCTCCAGAGGTGAACCCTGGCTCGCCACAGCTCCTCTTCTGATTGGTTTACAATGCTCTAATGTTACGATCCATCAGAAGAGAGTGTGTGCGTGCGTGCGTGCGTGTGTGCGTGCGTGTGCGTGTGTGTGTGTGTGTGTGTGGCCTGGCATTACTATACTTGTGGGGACCTAAATCTGTCTACACAGTCACGTGTGGGGACTCACCTCCCTTATGGGGACAAATTGGAGGTCCCCATAAGGGGGATCATTAATTTTAGGGTGAAGACTTGGTTAGGGTTAGGTTTAGGATTAGGATTAGGGTAAGGGTTAGGCGTGTGTTGGTTATGGTTAGGATAAGTCTCCAGGAAATGCATGTAAGTCAATGGAATGTCCCCTGAAGTGATATATACATGGTGTGTGTGTGTGTGTGTGTGTGTGTGTGTGTGTGTGTGTGTGTGTGTGTGTGTGTGTGTGTGTGTGTGTGTGTGTGTGTGTGTGTGTGTGTGTGTGTGTGTGTGTGTGTGTGTGTGCTCTACTCACTAAAGATTAGATTATTTCACGTCCTCTCCATCATTTGTACCGATACAAGGGCGTGTTTGGAATACATTCTGCAGATAGATGAGTTGCCTCGACAGATCCTGAAGTCCTACATTGAATCCATTTGAACAGTTTCCATGTTATGTTTATATGCCAGTCCCCCCGGTGAATTCACTGGGTACAATAGTAAATATAAGCAGCTGTTACAGGAGTCCAGCAGAGTGACCTTTCTGTGCTGCATAACAGGCAGATGGGGAGTCCATGCTGCAAAACCAATTGCACCTCGGGGACAAATAAAGCAGAAAGTGAACTTTGAATTGGAGAATAAATGAATTCAATGAAACCAGAATACATCAAACAAATCAGAATAAAGAGCCTGAAGCCATCAGACTGTTTAAGCCGTCCCTTGGAGCGTTAGGCACTTACAAAAGTGGCACTTTCTTTTGTATTTAATATGTAATCTTCATTGGACATATTACTTTAACTTGAATTTGTCCACTGCCTTTTTGGAATAAACAAGCACAATTTACTTTTCAAACGCATCTGGACAATTATTTTATTTCTTCTCTCAAACAACAAGTCGGTCAGCCCACGAGTGAATCACAGAAAACAGACTGAAACAAATTGATATCGTGGTCACTACATCTACTATTGATCTAGTATGTCATCTATCTAATGTGTATATATCTTATCCTTTTATTGCACATTCTTATGTTTATACAATTAATAATATTGTTTTCTTTCGTTCTATTTAAAAAAATAATAATCGAATTCCCCCCTTGGATAGTTAAAGTATTTCTGATTGTTATACTGACTCTGAATAGTCAAAGATCATCGCATTTATTTTCCCAAATCAAAAACAAAAAAACAGAAATGTTCACGAGGGTTCTTTTGCACACCTCCCCTTGACGATGGCAAACATCAAACAGAATATCTCCAGTGCAACCTCTTCCTCTGTCCTCAGATACCACTGCGACTAAACTGCTCTCGTTTTTTTTTTTAGGCCACCTCACAGACCCCTGGCTGTTCACATCTCTCCATCCTCTCCCTCCTGTCACTGACACAGTCATTAAATCCCACAGCGAGCGGCCGTTCTGTCATTTTTAACACTTTTGTCACATGTTTTTTTTGTGTCTGCTTTTAATAGAAACAACCCAGAACAGCCGGGTGAATGACAGTCACATATACTGTGAGAAATTGCACTCGGAAGAAAGATGACACTGGCTCATCTTTTCCCATGAACTTCGTTGGGGTGAGACATTCGTGCAGACTCGAACATATGACTTGTGACGGTTGCCATAGTAATCTCCCTGAGGCACAAGGCAATATTCGGAGCAACGGCTACGAGCGACAGCAGTTGATCAAATAGAAGCAGTCGTGTGAAGGCCAGGCATCGCTTGGATAGGCTTTGAACAGAATATATTTTGACTTCTGTCCATTTTCAGTGACTAAATTAAGAATGAATGCAGCTGTACATTTTGTATTCAATCATTATTTGCTTTACATAAATGCCTGTTCTTGTTTTCTTTATCCAGCTTGCTAATAGTGGTGTGCTGCTGAACTCATTCAACAGTTAGTTACAGGATTCATTTACTCTTATATATGAGATATAAGAACTGATGAATCGAATCAGTTGCAGAGCACAGGATCCAACCCTCTTTATTTGTATATAACAACCCAACAGAAACACTGCAGCAGGAACATAAGCAAGACACTTTATACAAAAATGGGTCAGGCTTGAAGTAGGGATGCCAGCGATTATTCGAATATTCGCTACAGTCTCCATAATCGAATATTATTTTTAAAAATCGATTTTATTTATATATATATATATATTTTTTTTTTTTTCTGGCTTAGTTTCAACCAAAATATATATAAATATATATATATGCTAATAATAGTAATAGTATTAATAATTGTCATTGGTCACACCACCAGTTTGTTTTACTGTAAACTTGGAGGAAGCCTGCGTGCAGAGCAGACTGCTGCTGCAGCACGCCGACCCCAGCCAGGGCTGCCGAATAATCTATTTTGATCATGGTCAGTTTCTGGCAACCCTAGCTTGAAGTATTGTTGCTTATTTTTTAAGTGTTTGCCATCATATGTTTTGCTGCTTCGACTTCAGTCCCATCTCCAGTAGCAGCAGTCAGCTGTTTTCAGCAAAAATTGCCTTGAAAAAATAACTACCTGCTCAGCACGCTAGCAACTTGCTGAGGATGAACATTAAACATCTGGCTGCTTAAGAGGCAGCTATTGTTTTTAAACCCTGACCTTTTGAATCACTGTTTTAGGAGGAGACCAAATCAGAGCTAAAAGAAGAGAAAAACACAAACGTGACGATAATGTCGTACTAACTAGTGTGCAACTCGATTTTGACAAGAAAGCAACTGGACACTTCTCGAATTGTGTGAGTAACATTCTGTTGTTAGACTTCTCTGCTTCAGTGTGTGTGCTCTGTAGCAATGCTCTGGACTTGATCTGACTGACATTGTGATTTTAAATCTCAAAACCGCTCCAGTATCTGTCAGGCAGAAACTTGGGACAGGTAATTCGACTGAAACCTTAAAACTGAACTAACTGACTGCTCGGGTTAACTTTGATTTAAACATTTGTAGAATACTAAGAGCTTTATTGAGTAGGTGTAACTGTATTAAGGGTTAAACTCATAACTTTATAACTTAGGGTTTAATGTAATTGACTTAAAAGACAATAACGAGTCAGGAGGAAGCCAGTCTCGATTTCCTTTTGAGGGCCACCAGCTGCAGAGAGTTAACTAATTAAAGGGGCGTGGCCCCACAGCTGTGAGAACTCAGCAATCAGGTGTCCATTTTAGGTAGCACTTTCCTGGAGCGTCAGACAGGCAAAGACATTAGAGTCCTGCGGGAGTAAGACTGGCAAAGACATTAGAGTCCTGCGGGAGTAAGACTGGCAAAGACATTAGAGTCCTGCGGGAGTAAGACTGGCTAAGACATTAGAGTCCTGCGGGAGTAAGACTGGCAAAGACATTAGAGTCCTGCGGGAGTAAGACTGGCAAAGACATTAGAGTCCTGCGGGAGTAAGACTGGCAAAGACATTAGAGTCCTGCGGGAGTAAGACTGGCAAAGACATTAGAGTCCTGCGGGAGTAAGACTGGCAAAGACATTAGAGTCCTGCGGGAGTAAGACTGGCAAAGACATTAGAGTCCTGCGGGAGGCAAAGAGGAGGCAAATCCTACTTTGATTGAGCTAAGTGTCGCTGGTGTTTTATTTTATTTTATTTGGTTGTTTAGCCCCTCAGGCTATAATCATGTGTGTTTTCTCCATTCCTGTTCATGTGTCTTCTCGCAATTATCACTGGCCCCGTGTATCTCCTAATCGATATAACCGGCCTGCTCTCGTCTATCCCACATGCTCCACTTTTATGCAAATCTGCCAGTACAAGCGGTAGCCAATCAAACCGCGTGTATGCTGGGAGAGACGACGCAGGTCATTTCCTCATATTCCAAAAAATTGAGGGGAAATTAATTATAGCGGTCGTGAATCACCCGGTGCTGAATGACCAGTCTCTGTTCATCTACCGGGATACAAACCGGAGGAGCGAGGCATGGAGGAGGTGGCAGAGACAGTGGGAGGAACTGGTAGCTTTTCGCCTGTTTGGGGATTTTATATCCAGTTTAGTTCGTTTTAACGTTGCTATTGCTTTGTGTGTCGGGGGCGGGAGATTCATGTGATTGGTTGTTGGTCGCGTTGCTCGCAAAAAATCCCTAAGCTTCAGACACGCCCACCGCCAAGCGTCAACGCACGCTGCTGTGTGGACGCTCCGTAACACACACATAACAAAGCACACACACCTGTTCCGATGTACAGGACGCTGTAGTGCTCGTCGTTGACCGCCATCACGATGTCCGCCACAGTGTGTGTGATTTGGTCGTCGTCCATGGGCAGGTCTAGCGGAGCCACACCGACAGGCTGGATCACATCCTCGATCTCCGGGTGGTATCTGATCACCCCGAGGTTTTTGATGTCGTTGTGACCTCCTGTTGTCGAGTTTTTGCGTACGCACTGAGGGGAGAAGTGACGTAATCGATTCAGACCAGGCTGAACAAACAAGATGCCCTTGGACAAATAATTTGAAATTGCTTCTCTTTTATCAACTCGTGCCTTTCAAAAAATAGCATTTTGATCCGTTCACCTCTGCAACAATAGGCTGTCTCATGCAAACATGTTATCGCAATGCTGTTTTTCTCAGATAAGTGTGACAGAAAAGGAAATGAATTTTTTTGTTTTCTTACCATCCCAGGACGAGAGCCAATGAAAGCGCTGCTGTAGCCCTTCAGTTTGGAATTGGAGAAAGCCACGTCAATGTCTTCGATGGAGTAGGCACAAATCACTGTTCTGCCCCTGAACAAAAGCAGAGAAAGGAGTCATTACATCTACAATAAAACTAGGACGAGTTGTTATGAGGGACTCACAGGGACAGAAGAAATGCACTCATCCATGAACAGAAAACAGTACATAACTATGAATGCCGCCTTGTGAAGTGGAAGTCTTGGAGCAAACCAATGTCGATATTTCAAACTCTCGCATGAAAGGAGACTGCATTTTACTTAAGGGTGGGGTAGGTAAGTTTGAGAAACCGGCTCGAGATACACTTTTTGTTATATTCCATGGAATGCTCTGAACATCCCGATAGCAATGAATATCTGAAGTGCTTTGACAAAAAAATCCATAACAAACATATCATCTGTGGAAGCCGTGGCGCTGTAAAAAGCTCGACCAATCATCTGAGCCGGCTAAAGTAACTGGATGGCCTACCTGCCTGTCAGCCTTCCATCGGGGCACAAACTTATCTCGTGCCCTCATTGGTCATGTGCGCGTTCGTGTGTGTTGGAGGAGGGGCTCTGTGAGGAAGTGGCAGATTTTCTCACGTATTTTCAAATTCGAGCGCACTCGAGCTGGTTTCTCCAAAATTACCTACCCCGCCTTTAAATGTGTCTTGTTATTATGTATTTATTTCACATTCTCCTTTTTTTCTTTATTGTACCATTACAGCAAATGAAATAAGCTTCATGCTAACGTTGGTGAAATGCATAACACACTTGTTTTCAATATTTAAAAGTGTCGCTTGCCTCGGATCCAATTTAAAAAAATATATATATTTTGTCACAAGAGATCCAATTAATTGATCTCCCTCTTTTCCAAACAAAGCTTTTTTATGAGAAACACACAGAATAATACGCCAACCATTCACACTTGATACTGTATGACACTGTTTGTATTTGTATGTCAGTGTGACAACTTTTTAAATGTCTTTCAAAATGTCTAAATATGTGTAATCAGTATTTCCTTTGGTAAACAATTAGGTAGATTATTGACACCACAATGTTTTTGAATTTGTTTTATGACAGCTGATTTTGTTGCAGCATGACTTGCAACATTTGGGAACACCTGCAGTATATGGCAGACTCCACAAAAAATAGATTTTACAGTCAAATAAAACACCGATAAGACACTTATTTTAAGTCTGAAGGACTGGCAAACTAGAGTGTATTGTGAGTGTCAGTTACTCTTCTTAAGCTTTATAATATATTGTGCGATGAATGTACCTCTACCATATTCTGTGTGACTGTTGCAGCTGTGCCTTATCAGATTTTGAGGAACAGACATGTCCACATTTTAATTTTAAATAAAAATCCGGAAATAATTTAAGATTTCAATCATTTACATAAAAAGTAGGATATTTCTGCTGCTTTTATGCCGGTAAACAAAGATGTCATCTGTTCACATAACATTTGTCTATTAGCTTCCAAGTTACATATAATCCATATACCTGTATTGCTATGCATCTTTTGGGTGGGGGGCTGCTTGGAGTTTTTCTCAACACATTCACACACATTGTCACAGTCCCTCATTCTTTGGAAGTTTCACTTTCCCTTTTATCTGACTCTCTCAGTTCCCTCTGAGTTGATTGCAGGTTATTCAGATCACCTGTTACACAGTGTGTGGGCCCGTACACCTGATTAGTAATTGAGAGCAGCGTGGTGCCTTTCCCCCTTTGGGCCAATCAGAGTGAGGGGGGGGTCTGTCTTTAGGGTTTAAGAGAGGCAGAGATTTGCAAATCCAGGGCTTTCTGAACCTCGAGTGACTCGTAATGTGCACTCATTTCAGCGGGAGCCAGAAACCTTCTTAAGAATCTCCCGCTGCCCATAAGTGCTATTGGATTTACTGTGTCTTTATCAAAAGCCCTTTATGAGCAATGTTCCATTTCCCCGAAGAAGATCAAATAACGTTTATCATTAAAGAAGCATTTATTTCCTTGAGAAGACATGATTTGCAATTTTGTTTCTCCCTGTTGAGATATATATATTTTGTTGTTGTTGTTGTTGTTGTGCTTTCCAACCGTTCTCAGGCTTCTTCCAAACAGGTACAATCGGGGAAATCAGTACTGCCACAAGTTGTTCTTATGCCATGTTTGCTGCATTAGACAACCCATACATTGCATGCTCCAGCAGCTAGCTTTACACAATGAGACAAAAGAAGAACTTATCTCACACAGGAATTATTTTTTGGTTAATGTTTGTAAGTTGCCTGAGCTTCAAACAAGCATATTAAGCAGTAATAATAATAATAATAACTTGAATTTGTATAGCGCCTTTCATAACCTCAAGGTCGCTTTACGAAGAAACATACAAGGACAAGACATAAACATAAAAAACATTAACATAAAACAGGGGGCAGAAATGGAAGTGTAAGTGGGGGGGGGGAGGGGAGTGAGTTATTGTTGGAAGGCGATGTTGAACAGATGAGTTTTAAGGGTTGATTTGAAGATGTTGAGAGAAGGGGCGTTGCGGATTTCTGCAGCGAGGGAGTTCCAGAGGGTGGGGAGGGGGCAGCCACACTGAAGGTGGGGGGGGGGGGGGGGGGGGGGGGCAGCCACACTGAAGGCATGGTCCCCGAAGGTGCGGAGGCGTGAATGGGGAATGGAGAGCAGGCTGGAGTCTGAGGATCGAAGGGTGCGGGAGGGGGGGTGGAGGAGATCTGTGGGGTACTGAGGGGAGAGGGCATGGAGGGACTTGTAGGTGAGGAGGAGGAGTTTGTAGGTGATGCGGGACTTGACCGAGTGGAGCCAGTGGCTCGGTGCGTGTGAGAACCCTGGCAGCTGAGTTCTGGATGTACTGGAGCCTGTTCGGAGTTTTGCTGGGAACCCCGGACAGGAGTCCGTTACAATAGTCCAGGCGTGAGGTAATGAAACAATGTATCAGCTTCTCAGCAACGGAGTCGGACAGTGATGGCCGGAGTCTTGAAATATTTCTGAGGTGGAAGAAGGCTGATTTTGAAACGGATTTGGTGTGGTTTTGAAATGAGAGGGTTGAATCCAAGACAACACCAAGGTTGCGGACCTGAGGGGATGATGGAACCGTCGATGATGACTCCAAGCTTCCCGAGCAGTGCCTTGGGGGCCACAACCATGAGCTCAGTTTTATCACTGTTTAGTTTGAGTAGCTTGGTGGTCATCCAGGTTTTAATTTCGTGTAGGCAGTTGATTAGTGACTGAGGGGGAGATGGGCAGAGGGCTTTGTGCTGAGCAGTTGGGTGTCGTCGGCGTAGGAGTGGAAACATTATATAACAGTAGTGTTTCTTCTCGAGGCTGCATGTAAGCGAACGTCTAACAGGTTGCTCGCATGGCTATTCCTTAATCAGCTCTCTTGTCTTTCTTTGTTTTCATCTCCATTTGGAACCTGTCTCCATAAAGAAGTACAAATTAAGCAATCAACACTTCACATCCTCTGCTAGCCTGTACAACCTATGGTTACCCAAAACAACATTCTCTGTTTTGTTTCACCAAGATGTTCATACTTGTCTTCAGAGACCCGTAATTACAGCTTCATGCATCACGACGAAGCTTCTTTGTGCATCCTTAATTTACATAAGCATAACATCACACCGTTTACAGGGTCACTTCCCTCAAGCTGTATAGACTGTGCAGAATCTGTGAAGCCATTCGAGTGGGTTATCCATTTAGTTTCCAAAAGGAGGCATAACTATTTCTGTGGCCAATAGTTGTCTACATTGGCACGTGTGGTATCAGCAGCAAAGGGTCATGGAAACTAGAACTATGTAAAGACCGAGGAGACAGAGGTCAGTAGGATTTCAACTACGCATCTGAGATTCCCTTAGACTATTGATTGCTTTGTTGCAAGGTAATGTGTCTCTTTTAGTGCTGTAACACTTTATATTAAGGTACACTTATTCACCATCAACTAGTTGTTAATTAACATGTAAGCTGTTACACACCAAGCCGATTATCGGCGTCGATTGATGTCGGGCCGTCGATGAGCGTCGTGTCGCCCTACTCGGATTGGTGTGTACTGCACCGTTGTGTCTTTTCGGCCATGCCGACACCTTCCGCCGCCGATTCGACTTGTTGAATCGGGAAGCCGTCGGCCAAAGAAATCACTCTGATTGGTGTTCAGCTAGCGAATCAGTGCATGAGAAGCGAAACGGAAGTGAGGGACCCAAACAAACTATTAAGAAGGCAAATCTGACATTTCCTTTACCTCCAGCTCTCGACTCAGGTTCGGGAAAGCCCCGTGAGCTTCTCGCTGTAGAGTGAACATGGAACGCAGACGCTATTTGTTGTTTGTTTATATCACGCAGTCTGTCTTCCGGTTGTTGCCTCTTTTGAATGACGAATACACACTACCGCCACCTGCTGGTAAGGAGAGTTATTGCCACCCACGCATGCGCAGTTCGTACGTGCTTCTTGGCCGTTGGCTGAAGTCTTTGCGGTGTGTTCCAGTGCGACACATGGCCAAGATGCAGAGACATGAGGCGACGTGAGGCGACCTGAGGAGACGTGACGCGACGTGAGGAGACGTGAGGCGACCTGAGGAGACGTGACGCGACGTGAGGCGACGTGAGGCGACGTGAGGCGACGTGAGGCGACCTGAGGCGACGTGAGGCGACGTGAGGCGACGTGAGGCGACGTGAGGAGACGTGAGGCGACGTGAGGCGACGTGAGGCGACGTGTGGCGACGTGAGGCGACGTGAGGAGACGTGAGGCGACCTGAGGCGACGTGAGGGGACGTGAGGCGACGTGAGGAGACGTGAGGCGACCTGAGGAGACGTGAGGGGACGTGAGGGGACGTGAGGCGACCTGAGGAGACGTGAGGCGACGTGAGGAGACGTGAGGCGACGTGAGGCGACCTGAGGCGACGTGAAGCGACCTGAGGCGACGTGAGGCGACCTGAGGCGACGTTCCGTCCGGACGTGTTCTTTGGTGTGTAGAGACAAACTACTAGCTTATTTGTTATAAACAAGACTTCACTTTAAAACTGGGAACATATTCTGATTTAGAAATACCACATTTTTTTTGTTATTTTGACACAATTAACACTTGTAGTTTAATTTCTTGTTACATAAGAATAGACCACATGTGTTCGGTGTTATTATGGTAGAATTACTGTTCTTGTGGTGCTGCTGCCTTATTAGGCCCATATTGAGCATATTAAGACCAACACTCATGTCCAACAGCGTCCTTACTTCCAATACATGAGCACTAATTAGAGGGATATTGACGATCAACTCTCAACTAATGGCCTATTACTTATATGGTCATGTAGAATAAGGCATTAATAAGTGTTTTATAATGACTAATAAAGAGCTAATATACTGCTAATATGCATGTTAATTAACAACTAGTTGATGGTGAATGTGTGTACCTTAATATAAACCTTTATTTGACTTCAACCATCTCTGTGTCTGTGTTTTATTGATTCCTCTTTGTCTTATTCTTTAATGTTGTGAGCGTTACATCGAATCCACGGCAACTGTGTGGGCAGTCGATGTGTGTGTATGTTCCTGCTCACCATGCGTTGGAGAACAGGCCGTACAGGACCCCCGCCCTCTTGTCCTGCGCCGTCAGAACCACCGCCTGCTTCAGGTTGTTGTACTGCTGGTGTGTTTTTCCTGCGCCACACATCATCCGGGCCTTCATGAAGGTGGTCCACGAGTTCTCCAGCAGCGCTTTGATGCCCCCTTCATCCACCTGGAAACAAACATGAAAGGATTGTGACAACAAAGTCATAATATGGCAGCGGCGTTGCCAAATTGATTTAGAATTATACTTTGAGTCCCCCGCAAGGATGTGACTGACCCTTCACCCACAACACCAGTTACCCTCCCTCATAGGAGTACTCTGACATTTAAGGGGAAATACAAATGTTGCTTGTCTTATCTTTGAGTATTAAGTACATTGATGTGTGCAGTGTAGCTCAATCATATGTAAATCTGCCACGCAGCAACTCCAGAGTCCAAGAATAAATGGATCAATGCATAGACAGTGTTTCCCCTAGGTTTACTGCTTTAGGGGGGGTGCTGCCTGAGCAGGGGGGGGTGCTGCCTGAGCGGGGGGGGGGCATTGAGATATATATTTTTTAAATCCTCTGGAGCAGAGAGAGGAGCTGTGGATTATTGTTATTGATGAGTGCATCAGTGTTTCTTAGGGTCAAAAACAATTTCAGGGGGGGCGCGGGGGGCGCGGGGCTGCCTTACAAGACAATGGTAGGGGAAACACTGATAGAGATACAAATATTGTACACATTGTACATTTATATAATCTGTTCTATATTTAATATTCCATCTGTCATATATGTATTTATGTCTGTATGTATGTATACATAATACCTTGTTAATTCAACATGTATATTTTCTACTTTCTTGTTTATTTCTAGTCTTTGAATTTTTATTGTCCAATGCCATGTCTTTTTTATGCTGCTCCAGCGCAAACATTTGCCAAATTAGAATCAATAATGTACTATCTTATCTCTTATCTTATATAAATGATTTCTGTAAAAAGTTATTTATATGTAATTAAGAGCATTTCTAGTGTTGTGTCTCAATGCACAACCTTCTGTACTTTCACTTTCTGTTTTGAGTTTATAACTGTTAACACTAAGCATTCAACACAGTCTCACGGCATTTCGTGTTATAGTCCCAAATGAATCTATTGATTCGTGTTCACCAACGCGATTTTCGCATTGTTGTCGTGTCACACAGAACGATTTTAAAAGCAATGTAAATAATAACAAATTAGAAGAAAAAAGAGATACAAAAAATACAGATTTCAGTTTTCTGACACAGAACGATTTTAGAAGCAATGTATTTATATTGGTAGTCTGTTTCGTGCCTGCACCAAATAATAACAAATTAGAAAAAATACAGATGTCAGTATTCTGAGGCTCTGAGCCATTTCTTTTCTTCGCGGACGGCAAAAAAACTCAGACATTATACAATTTAAAATAAAAGGGTTAGGGTTAGGCTTAGGGTAAGATATTGAGTAAGAAAATGTTTTTATGAACCACACAGCTTCATACTACCAATAGAGATACATTGCTTTTAAAATCGTTGTGTGACACGAAAAAAAAAAAAGGGGATAATCGTGTTGGTGAACACGAATCAATAGATTACATTGATTTTGTGACTATAACACGAAATGCCGTGAGACTGGGTTGCATCATAAACCTAAGGCTGGCGAAGTGCAGTCCTGTTTCTTCACTCGTGTTGCTCAAAAAGTTGAGCGTTGAATGTTTATTGTCTTTATTTAGCCTGTATTAATTGTGTACCTCAAACTATAACTCTGCTAACTAGCTTGCAAGCTAGCTTACAAATTCAAATTCAAAACCTTTATTTATCCAGGTGAAATCCCATTGAGATCAATGATCTCTTTTTCAAGGGAGACCTGCAGCAGTCGATTCCACAAGAAGACATAAAAACATAAACAACAGAAAAGCAAAAGGACATCATACAAGCGTTACAGCGTTGGTTGTTTATCAAGTGAGCGCAAAGCAGTGTGCAATTTTAAGGAAACACTATACCCTAGTAAAACTCATTCCCACAAAGTGTCCTGCATGGGAGTCTACGAATGGGAGTATCACAATTGGATGGCTGTCATAATGGGGCCATTAGCGCGCCAGCTGGATACATGGACAGATTACAACACACACGAAAAGTGACTTCATTTTTTGCTAAGAAAGACATGACTACCCAAGACATCTGCTAACTAACAGGTATTGTATTTCTTTCATAATGTGAGGATCATTTTACTTGATTATTCAACTCGTTGTTCAGTCTTTCCCAAAAGCACGAAAAGTGTGATTTTTACCGTGCAGATGCGTCCAATGCGGGCCCTGTACGGCTCCTCGTCCACTCGGGCCGTCTTGTTGAGCTCACTGAAGAAGAAGTAGATCTCCTCCTTGTACTTCATTGTGGACGGGATAACGGCTGCCCCCGCAAACTGTGGATCTGGAGATTAGATTTCAAATGGTCCATTAAGATATCGGCACTTTGCTCCTCTGTATCTTGAAGATCTCCCTGAGTCGAGCAATCTTTGATTACATAACCTTTTTGCGCCAAATGGCTTCTCTCAGCGGACTTGTTTGTGGTGCACATTAAACTGCGGTGAAGAACGTGACCTGGTAAAGTAACAGTAAATAAACCTATGGTATTTTTCCCCTGGGAATTAAAGTGGGATATCTCCACCCACCTTTATGGCAAGCCCATTTAGCTTTTATTCTTTTCTGGAGGATATCAACAAATCTATTCTTACTAGTTTGAATGTTTATTTCTGATATCAGCAATGCGATTTTAACGAGTGAGATTTGCATCGTTTCTCTCATTCATTCCAATGGGAGTTGGAATATGAACTAGTTCAAATGCCAATTTCTGATTATAAGTAATTCAATTGTTACTACGGTACTTTTCGGACTATAAAGCGCACCTGCATACTGTATAAGCCGCAGCAGCTAAATTGTCCGTCTGTCTTGCTCTCGTTCTGTCTCAAGGTTCCACTTTTACTTTTAGCTAGTAAAAATACCAATTTATGATATCGAGAATTCAATTTCTCTAGTCGAAATGCCAATTGTTGATATCAGAAATACAATTTGAACTAGTTCAAATTCCTTTTTTTGATATCAGAAATTCAATTGTTACTAGTTGAAAATAAAAATGGCATTATAACGAGTAACAATTGAATTCCTGATATCAAGAATTTGCATTCTTACTAGGAAGAATTGATTTTTTGATATCCTCCAGAAATGAATAAAAGCTAAATCAGCTTGGCATACACCTTCTCCATATTCGTTAGTCTATATGTTGTGTGCGTGACTCTCCTCCTCCTCCTCCTCCTCCTCCTCCTCCTCCTCCTCCTCCTCCTCCTCCTCCTACTCACTCAGCAGCCAAATGTTCTCTGTCTTCAGGAGCTTCTGGGAGCCAAACGTACGTCGAATGGAGCCGGGGTGACCTGCCACAGATGACATTGCCGAATACAGACTCCCATCTGAGAGAGGAGAGAGGAAGAAGAAAGTGTTGGTTTAAAAAAAGAAAAGGGTACACAGTTCAGAGGGAGAGGATGAGAGATTGAAGTGAAGCTGGAGGAGAGGAGGATACAGAGAGAGAACATTAAACAGAGAGTGAAGACAGACAAAGGGGGGAGGGGATGACTTAGACAGAATTAACAAAACAGGGGGGAGGGAATCAAGAAGGAGAGTAAAAAAGACATTAAGGCAAAAGCTGACGAGCGCCATTCTTCAAACCCCACTTAGAGCTCGGTCTCCATAGAAACGAGCATTTGAAACGGTAGCAGTAACATCTTCATTAGGACTTATCTTCATTAGGACTTATCGTTGTTAGAACGCTTCGCAACTCCAGACGCGGATCGGATCGTTGCTTCGGAAATCGATGTTGAAGAGCGTCCTGCAGCGCATACTGACACTAATTTCTGAATGTCTCCACAAACAGTCCATCTGCAATAGATGGGTTGACAGAGAAACAAATTGTCCGTCGCTAATAACGAGCTTTGACCAATTTGGAAAGGATGTGTTTAACTCCTAACATCTCTATTTAGTTCATGTGATTCCACACAGCTGGACAAGTTCCCCGTGGAGAGGTGCAAGCAACCAAAGGCGTGTTTGGGAACCTCATAGACCAGATGATTTCCACCCATTACAATTGTCTTTTTTATTTAATCCAATTTAGCTGGATTTGTAAAGCATATTTGCTAGAAGACCTTTAATTTGATCAAAAACACAACGGTTTAAACCTGGCACTGAAGTATATCACTTCAAACCTAAACATGATGTTCCCATACAATACAATATTGTGAATCCAAACAAAACTACTCGATGAATTTAATGGAATAAAACAAATTGGCAAGATGGACTATGATTACAAACGTCACTGTGATGCATGTAAGGATAAAAACTGATTTCCTTTGTGATGAAATTGAGTATGAATTTGTCGTGTTGGGAACAAACCAATATGTCCCAACACATGCATATGGAGAACTGTCATGTGCTAATGAACATAATGAAAGTCTTGTAACGAACCGAAACTGACAGTAGTTTGTGGATATCTAAAATGTTTGGGAAGTAATCCAAACATGTAGTCGTGCATACGGTACATATACGCAGTACTTATGGCACATACCATTTAAAGTCAACTTTATTGTCAATCTTTCAGCTTGTGTGCACAGACAGAGAGATCGAAATACCGTTTCCCACAATCCCGGATATAAAAATACAAATATGTATGAGATATGTATCCTACACATTCAAATCAATCAAAAGACTCTCCTAACCTTGATCAAAAGCACTTTAAAGAACATTCTGATTTCTTAACAACCCCACCATCATTCTTTACTCTTTATCGTCCAGCGTTCTGTAAATCTTGTGTCGGAGTTATTTCTAAATCTATTTGTGCAGTGAGTTATATAAAAGCTCAATGTTTAATGTGAGTGTTTCCATGTGAAGGCACCACAGCAGATGGCTGACTGTGATCAGCGAGGTGTGATCCCCCGGTGGTGTTGGACTTTGATGAATAACATGTATGATATTTTTCTGTTGCGCAGGAATTCATTCATTTCTCTTTTTAAGGTTTCCCCTTTTCTCTTTTCCTCTAAGACAGGGGTGTCCAAACGACGGCCCGGGGGCCAAATGTGGCCCTCAGCAAATTCAAAAAGTTAAATGAAATATGGCCCACAAACGAAACGTGTGTCTTATATTGTACTTCTTAACTTCAAAAGTAAACATATATTACTCAGTAGTATTCATGTGTTAAAAAGACCACTTTTCAAATAAACTTTTCAAATAAATTTTCCAACAAATGTTAGTTGATAAGAAAAAAGCACAATGACTTATTTACATAACAAGCTTGAAATAAACCCTTCCTATTTCTCCTTATCATAATCAATCTGAGGCTTCTGTTTCAAGGGATGAGCTGCCAACACTCACAAGCAGGGGCGCCGTAAGGGGGTGAAAAGTTAGGTCGATTCTAAGGGCCCGTGACTGACAGGGGCCCCAACTATTTTAGAACATGAAGAAAAAAATGTAACCAATGTGATATCTTTTCATGGGGCCCAAAATCGCTGGCGGCGCCCCTGCTCACAAGCATAATTTACCTACATTTGATTTTTGCTAACTTATAACTGAACTTATGAGGCGATACACCTCTAGTGAGCGGCCCAGCCCTTCGTATATTTCTCTGTATGTGGCTCTCGATTAAAAAAGTTTGGACACCCCTGATCTAAGAGCTTTTTAAACGGGGGTTGATAATCCGTGGGATGTTGCTGTTTCATATCTAAATCAAGGGTCGATGGCTAGAGGTTGGTTTTCTGTAAAGATTGTAAAACCCTTTGAGAGGCATTTGGGTTTAATACAATACAATTGATGCCTTTGCAGTTAAGCTTTAGACTTGCTTTGTCCAGTTCTTTTAAAAGTTGAATGTTGGCGACAGTCGCTCAGTCCGTAGGGACTTGGCTTGGGAAGTGAAGGGTCGCTGGGTCAAGTCCCAAATGGACCAAACACACGGGATGTGGACTGGTATTTGGAGAGGTGCCGGTTCACCTGGACACTGCTGAGGTGCCCTAACCCCAACCTGCTCCCTGACGCCTGTGTGTGTGTGTGTGTGTGTGTGTGTGTGTGTGTGTGTGTGTGTGTGTGTGTGTGTGTGTGTGTGTGTGTGTGTGTGTGTGTGTGTGTGTGTGTGTGTGTGTGTGTGTGTGTGTGTGTGTGTGTGTGTGTGTGTGTGTGTGTGTGTGTGTGTACAATAACCAAAAGAAACGCAGAATTTTCATCTTACGTTACCTCGTCTTATCCTATCTTATTTTCCCAAAAGTTGTGAACACCGTGCTTTCTGTTTTCATGAAGGTGAATTGTTCGTAGAAAAGGCTCAAACTGTGATAAACGAAGGGTTTCGATTCAATCGTGAAGTTAATTGAATCACTCACTCGATAAGCTTCGTTTAACGGTGGCTCCGTTGTCATATTGATTGAAAGGCTACTCAGATTTACGAAGGGTTTGTAACTTACACATGATTGAGCTGAGTTTAAATCTTTCCTTGTGTGGTGAAGTGTATTTAAACACGTTATACACGCTTTATGAATACTAGCTCCAACAATATACACTTACAACACAAGAGATTAACCTAGAAATTGAGCCATCAGCATGAAGCATTATTTTCAGTAATAGGATCAAATTAAATCTTGTTTAAGTTAAAATAAATATGCTTTAGGCCGGTAATACATGGTTTGTTAACACACCAATCTTGTATAGGATGGGCTCGTTAAAATGGTGTTCTGTGGGTTCCTTTAGATCATTGCTTCTCAAAGTGTGGTCCGCGGACCACTGGCGGTCCGTGAGCGCCCCCTAGTGGTCCGTGAGTATATTGGTACAATTTCACATTTGAAATAAATAAATAAATAAAAGTTATCCGCACTCTCGCGGGAATATCTCCGCAATGGAACGAGCTTAAGTTTCACTTTCAATTACATGATATAGCCCAGATAAACACCTTCGTCGCACATGTTACCACTTGTTTGTACCATTTTCAGGCGATTTGTAATCTGTTCTAGAAAAACGATGTGTTTTTGAATATTTTTGGAGTTAGGTGGTCCGCGAGTGTTTTTTTATTGGTTAAGTGGTCCTTGGTATGAAAAAGTTTGAGAAACACTGAGTCTAGATAAAAGCAACCTATTAATTTCCATGTTATGAATAGAGAGATAATAAGAAGAGGGCAGGTCGCTCCAGGGAGGCTGGGACTCTCACGTCTCACTCCGTTGCTCCACACTGAAATGAGCAAAGTTAATATAAACGCAGATTTGATACAAAATAAGATATTTAAGAAAGTGACACTTTTCTTGGAAGAGAAAAGGTGAGACTTACTAACTGCGACACTGAGGGAAAATGACTGGAGAATTCATTACTTTTAACTTCTATCTTTTAACACTTTGAATGTATTTAACCACAGAGGCTTTTCTTACAGAAACACCGTTTTGGTATTCAATTACGGTTGGTCCGAATATAAACAAGCCACATTCTGTTTTTAATCTAATGCCGTTTTACACACTTTTAAGGTAACATGTGGCTTTTTATGGCGTCCAATCAGATAACACTCATATGGGCAATTGTGTATCTTTAAGACATCGTTTGTTGCTACGTTTATTTTCTAACTTGACTCCAGCGAGCAGAGCCGTATTTTCCTTTCTGAGTTTGTTACCTGCAGGAAAGCTGATGGACTTCTGGGAAGGGTAGGGCGGTGAGATGTCAGAGGCCGACGCGATCTGCCCGTTCCCCTGGACGTCGGTCAGCACCGTCTCATTGACCTGTCGGAGAGGGAAGAGCTGTTTCTGCCTGGAGGAAGTCTCGCATTATGCAGTAGAGGTGGGGGAAACAATCGATACAGAATAGTATCGCGATACTTTGTGTGGCGATATTGTATCGATACACGGATGCCAAGTATCAATGTTTTATTATACTTTTTTTTTTGTATAGAAACTGTAGCATATCCCTCCGGAAGATGGTGGTATATAAAACAGGAAGTTACGTTAAGACATGTGTACAACTGCAATGAAAATAACAAAACAATGCCGTCTCCTTTTCAGGTTCTAATAACACAAATTGTATTATTTATTACATAAACTATTCATATTGCAAATACATTTTTTAACCAGGAAGGGAAGACGGACATGGACATGACCCATGTGATTTGCAATATATCGTATCGTGGCTTAAGTATCGCGATAGTATCGTATCGTGGGGAGCCTGGTGATTCCCACCCCTCGTAAGCAATGCATGGACAAGTCGTGCACTTCTTGAGATACATAGAGTTGTCTGAGTCTATATTTTACACTTTGCTATACCATGACCGGACACTTTCATTCTCATGAGAGAAAACATCCTCCTGTAGGCAATAAGAAACTCCCGGCCTTCATCTAACCAGCCGGAGAAGTAAAGGAGCAAATGAGTGAATGCTAATTACAATCGATCTTGAGACTCTTTACAAAGTGCAATATGTGCAGTGGCTGCAAAATAACATTCTGTACCCCTAGCATTTCAAGAGAAACACTTACCAGCATCCAGCACCTGGGGCTCCCAGCATTTGTTCCACATATAATCATCGTGTCGTTTACTTTCTGAATGACGGTGATGAAATTATCACACTCCAGCTGTGAGAGAAAGAGGCAGAAAACGAGAGGGACAAAGGCAGAACATGAGGCAAAACCACGAGTGAAAAGGGAGACCATTACACAGATTGTGACGGGGGAAAAGAGAACGTGTGGAAGAGTGATTGGAGACAAGGGGCGAGAGAAAACAAGACTGGTAAAACAAAAACAAGAGAGGAAGGTGGAATAAAGGTGTAGTGAATCAGAGAGAGACGGCAACACGAAACAGATTACGAGAGGGAAAGCGGATTGCTCAGAGAGGGAGAGATTTAAGGAACACTGGAGGTGATCCATGCTCTGAACAATTTGGTCAGACGGCACACAGGAGGCTCAGCCCTGCAGTACGGCACGGCTCCACTCCATACGCATCACTTCTTCATTATCGGAAAGAAATGGACTGCTCTCTCTACGGTATTACTGGAGGACGGGAATGAATACTAAATAAAACCTTAAGGGGTGAATTCCGATCTGCATTGGCTCTCACGTTGAGCCATGTTTGTTGTAGTTTGTCTTTTAACAAAAAAAGAAAAAACACATCAAACCTCGTAAACCCTAAGTCTTTCTCTAACCTTAAACATGTTGGAATGGACCTTAACATACTTTGAACATAATATAATATATGAATGTATAACTTTTTTTTTTTTTTTTTTTTTTGTCGCTGCTTTTAATTGAACTATTCATATATCTTAAACTGCACTGTAACTTGTATCCATGTATTTTTCCTTTTAATGTTTATTTTATTAGCTTTTCTTTTTTAATGCTTAATGTCTTTCATTTTTTGTAAAGCACTTTGAATTGCCTTGCGTTGAAAAGTGCTATATACATAAACTTGCCTTGCCTTGCCTATTTCCTGTTGACACAAAGATAAGGATTGTTTGTGTATGTTTGGGTGTACAGTATATAATGTTTTGATTTGATTAGATTTATTTCGTGTAAAACAATAATACAAAAATGTAACATGATAATTATTATGCAACACAAAACTATTCAGTGTCAAATTGATATACAAAAATATTACTGATTCTAAATTGTATTCAAACAAATGATCTACTTAACTACACATCAGAAAAGGGGTGGGAAGAACACTTGTTTAATCCCACCCCTTCTCCCAAAAACCAAATTACTAGCATGTATATATATTGTTTTTCTATATATGTTATGGAAAAATGTAAGAACAAAACAAAAACATAAAACAGATGAATAGACAACAGATAAATAAACAAGCAAATAAGTTGTCTACACTTTTGTTGGCCGATGGGCAATCAATGGTACTGCGTTTTGACTGTGACCATCATGGAAACAATTGACTCGAAGCTACACCGGCTTTTGTTCTGTTAGGCATTTAGTTATGTGCATATTATTAAGCGCCAATCCCTTGCCGGTGCACGACCCTCTTGGCTATAAAAACGCTGAAAGAGTAATTTGCCTTTGAGCTTTAAAATAATGACAGAGAATGTAATCAGATCAGATGCATCCCATCTAAAGTACATTAGGCTAAGTAGGGACTGGAACATTAATTATCTTTGTACCTATTGAGCGAATGCAGAATATTTGCCTTGAGAATAAATGGAACTTGATCACGTCAATTTTCCTGTAATTGCAATCATGAAAATGAATGTGGAGATTATTAATTATTGAAAATTATCTTGGTCTTCAAGAATCTTTAAATACTAAGACATCTGCTTTTCTTGCCAGGCTTTTCTGTGTCTTATTACAAGCAGCAAATCAGTCAGCACTCTGCCAAGGCCTCTTAAGGTTATTACTAACCCTCGGAGCATTTCGCACTAGCAGTAGCTTCCCCACGCGATCACACATATTTCAGGTTGAATATTGTATAAGTCTCTCGACGTTTGCTCAGTCTCTCTCTGGAACCTCTTTAAATTATGCACTGTAATTACCAACCGCTCACTCATCTGTTTGTTTGTGTTGAGGTGAAGCTGTCTCCTGTGCAACGTGATCCCGTCTGTATAAATTAACATTATTTATACATTTGTCTTAATTGCATCTGCTTGTTGGAATTATCTGCTCTTTAATATATCCTCGCAAAAAAAAATAGGATCGTAATAGCTGAATTAAACTTGGGAAATCAGACCTCACTGATGTGCGACTGCACATAATGATGATGGGGATGATGAAGATGATGAGGAGGAGGAGGAGGAGGAGAGTGCTTTGCAGGAGTGATGGAGGTGCCGACTGTGAGGATGAGTTGCTACCTCGAGTGGTGCAGCCTTTGCCTTGCAGGTATCAATTGCGGTCTGGTCAGATGCCGCTGGGATCTGTGGGAGGAAGGGATGTTTAGTTAGTGCCAAGTTCTTTCACACTGCCTTGTTTCAGCAAGAACACTGCGACCTTACTGCAACTGCTGCAACACAATGTTCACGGTAAAAGGCTGCTGATAAAAGCTCTGTTATACATTCATTCATTAAGTTCATCATTTATGTCTTTGCTGTATATTTCTCTCCAACCTGACCTCCTTCATATGCTCCTTTTCAGGTTCATATCAGTATGTAGTGTCTCTACTTTAAAGAGTCCTCTCCTGCTGATGTTCAGGTGTATATCAGTATTTAGTGTCTCTACTTTAAAGAGTCCTCTCCTGCTGATGTTCAGGTGTATATCAGTATGTAGTGTCTCTACTTTAAAGAGTCCTCTCCAGCTGATGTTCAGGTGTATATCAGTGTGTAGAGTCTCTACTTTAAAGAGTCCTCTCCTGCTGATGTTCAGGTGTATATCAGTATGTAGTGTCTCTACTTTAAAGAGTCTTCTCCTGCTGATGTCCAGGTGTATATCAGTATGTAGAGTCTCTACTTTAAAGAGTCCTCTCCTGCTGATGTCCAGGTGTATATCAGTATGGAGCGCTAGCCAATGGAAACGTGAGTGTTACATAATGATGTCACTACAGTATGTTACAGAAGTAAACGAGGAGCCCGATGGAGGCGTTTCAGGCAGAAACTCCCGCTGGAGGGAAAGTTAGGACTCTAGCCTTTACAGACAAAAACACAAAAACATATAACTACCACCAAAAGGTGAAGCGTGAACGTGATGCTCCCGGTACATACAGTATATGTCAAAAACAGTGACGAGCAGTTTAACAAAAAGCGTCACAGATAATCCAATCAAGAGTAATGTAACCCATGTAGGATCTACCTGCACTTACTCACACTTGCACCCGCACATATATATATATTTATATACCTTCTCATATGTGTACAATTTGCTGTAAATTATCTTGTGCATACGGTAACACACTGTTATTTTTATCATTATTATCATTGTGAGAACTCGTATCTGTACCGTCCTCATTTCATTCTTATTCTGAGGCTGCTTTAACAAAATTTACGTTTGGGCATGAATGAAGGTTTATAGTATCTCGTCTTAATGATTCAGAATGAACTTATCTTTTGGGAAATCTGAAAAGTGTTGCGCCCCTCAGTCAAAAAAATATTGTTTCAATGTTGTGAAGTAAATAAATGTTGGGTGAAGTGTTAGGGATTAATTTTGTCTTTACTCCTAGACATTTAACCTTATTCTGTGTGTTGACATTTACTCCCGTAAGGAATGTGTTAATGCACTCGTATGTTGATACTAGGTGTTATGGCCTGACCTGCCGGGCACAGGGGGGTTTTACGAGTGTGAGAACGCTGGCTTTCTAAGCTCCACAGATGTGAGAGACATCTCCTGTGTCTGCAGATGTTTACGCCCATCCCCAATATGTGGGTTGACTCTCTGTAAACTAGTTAAAAGGTCTACCAAGATGCGAGGCTGATCAGAATTGACATGACAACCCACCCATGCAGTCAGAACCTTTTGCTGCTGTGACTTGTGATATGAATTCTCCGGCTGTTGACTTGTAATGAACTACCAGTGCTCCAACTCTCCTCGTGTCTCTCTGAGTCCTGACTCTCCATTGCTGCAGAAGTTTCCCTTACATGAAGTAATAAATGTCGCCCATTAGAATTGTTGGTTTCACTAAAGAAGCCCTCAGTCTTTTTCTGTGTCTGATGTTTTTAAGAATTGAAATGATTCTTCTGTTATGCTCCGCTGAACTACCCTTCACTGGAAATAAGTTGTGACAGAATCTCACTACAGTGTGAGTGAGAGAATGACACCATCAATCATCAATGACAACTCAACCCCAGCAGTTTTGATCGTCTTTTCCTCTCCACTGAGGAAAAAAGTCGTTCCAAAAATGCAAAGCGTAGTCATATTTGAATGAGACAAGCTTACAGTCGTTTCAATTTGTCAAGCTTGTCACTGCTGACACTGAAGCCCACACGGTGTGTTATCTTGAGCCATGTTGACATTAATAACCCAATGTATGTTTGCTTTTCTCACAGAGAGATATATGTGCAGCTTCATCAATGTATGCATGACTCAACTCCCTCTGTCCTCCGCGGCTGAACTGCTCAGTGGTCGGTCAGTAGTATCATCTCTCTCTCTGCCCTCTCTAATCTCACATCAGGAGGGCGACTTTGTTTGTTATCCTCTCGTAGAGTCCGGAAAACAGTAACATAACCCTAACCCTAGAGGCAGGGGGGAAAAGCTGGCCATCTTTATCTGAAGTTAAAAAGAAACCTATTTTACCAACACCAAATTAGGTTTCTTAAACACTCAGAAACCTGCGACTCCTTTCCAATTATTAATCAGTCAATTCATATTAAACTGTTAATAGACTGCATTTATTTAGAGCTTGCCCAGTCTTTTCAACCCCTCAAAGCTCTTGTATACGTCAGCCATGCCTTTGGGAGCAATTTGGGTTAAGGTATCTTGCCCAAGGATCCTTCGAAATGTTCAAAACAGTCAAAGCATTTCTTGTTATTCAGTCACATTTTGCAAACTCTCAAACCATAGTAGGTTATTTTTGGAACAGTGGAAAGACACACATATTTATTTTTGTTTTTCAAGTTTGAATAAAGTGTGTTTTAGACGATGATACATTTCTGTCTGGTGACGTTTAAAAAATGAATACATTTTAATATAAGTCTGAATTATTTAAGATATATTCATGTTTGGCATGCCATTGTATTTCCACACAGGTGTCGGGTTTCCATCACTGTTTATCACAGCTGGAGACGATCAATACCTTTGATTACTGCAGGTGTGTTCACTTTTAATGCTGATTGTAACCTTTCCAACTATAGGTGTTGGTGGGGGGTTTTGAGAGGGTAATGGAACCTTTTACATACTTTTTAGACAATATGAAATGTATAAAGTAACATTTAGTTAGAGGTGGTTATTTGTTCTGACAATGTCTTTACTTTTATAGACCAATCACCACTGTGTACAGGCCCATACAGTTCAGAGAGGAAGTTTCATCAGGCAATAGAAGTGAAAACACATGTAGGAGTACAACGGGTATGCAAGGACTTTAACTGTGGCTCAACCTCTAGGACTTAGCTAACTATTTTAGCTACTAGCTTAAGATATATGAACACCAATTGGTTATTGGACAAAGTGGTTTTGAAGTGGACTGATTTAACTGGTTTGCCCCATTTAAGATAAAAGCCAGATGTCAGTGGGTTTCGATGGGTATTTTGTCAAATGGGAAAGGGGCTTTGGCACGATATGGACACAGACCGTATTTTAAAAGTTAGATTTAGTTAGAGCGGGTTATGTGCTTCAACAATGTCTGTACTGTTGTAGATGTATCGACAAAGACACATGTAGGGTTACACAGGGTATGCAGGCCAATATTGAGGTCCCAGCTAACTATACTGAACAAAAATATAAACGCAACACTTTTGTTTTTGCTCCCATTTTTCATGAGATGAACTCAAAGATCTAAAACATTTTCTATATACACAAAATAACCATTTCTCTTAAATATTGTTCACAAATCTGAAAAAATCTGTGATAGTGAGCACTTCTCCTTTGCCGAGATAATCCATCCCACCTCACAGGCGTGGCATATCAAGATGCTGATTAGACAGCATGATTGTTGCACAGGTGTGCCTTAGGCTGGCCACAATAAAAGGCCACTCTGAAACGTGCATTTTTGCTTTATTGGGGGGGTCTGGGGGGGTCCGAAAACCAGGCAGTATCTGGTGTGAGGGGTAGATCTAGGGGTAGGGGTAGGGTTAGGGTTAGGGGTAGGGTAATGTTGTGAATTGAGTGGCCCATGGTGGTGGTGGGGTTATGGTATAGGCAGGCGTATGTAATGGACGACGAACACAGGCCACTCGATTCACAACATTACCCTAACCCTAACCCTAACCCTACCCCTACCCCTACCCCTCACACCAGATACTGCCTGGTTTTTCGGACCCCCCCAGACCCCCCCAATAAAGCAAAACTGCACGTTTCAGAGTGGCCTTTTATTGTGGCCAGCCTAAGGCACACCTGTGCAATAATCATGCTGTCTAATCAGCATCTTGATATGCCACACCTGTGAGGTGGGATGGATTATCTCGGCAAAGGAGAAGTGCTCACTAGCACACATTGTTTCAGATTTGTGAACAATATTTGAGAGAAATGGTTATTTTGTGTATATAGAAAATGTTTTAGATCTTTGAGTTCATCTCATGAAAAATGGGAGCAAAAAGAAAAGTGTTGCGTTTATATTTGTGTTCAGTGTATGTTAGCTGCTATCTTAACATTGATGTATGAACTGCAATTCCAAACATCAGTTGGTTGCCAAAGTGGACCTACTTAGAGACAGTAGTTAGTATTTAATATCGTGGTTGGTCATTTATCTTTGCAAATGTGGCAGCAGAGTGGTTCTCCATTACAAAAGACTGTCGGGAGCTGAGAGATAAATGCCCCCGGATATTAGAGTGTGAAGACAGAAAAAGTCAGCTAGACGTGGAGTGTACCTGCACGTCGCGGACCCCTCTGTTCGTGAACGTCAACACATAGACCATCGCCTGGCCGCCAACGTACACCGTGTCGCTTCCTTCCTGGTGGTACATGCTGATGTAGTTCTCAGGTTTGTTGAAGTGGAACCTGGAGGGCTCTGTGGATCAAAACAAAGTGTATTAGAGAAAGGCAGGCAAGTGCTTTGAGTATTGTGTTGTTTGAATTGTTAAAATGATTGTTTTGAGGATGTGAAATGAAAATGTGCCCTGAGGTTACAAAGTTACATTAATATAACTGGACTAAACTCTTGACAAATCAAGACAAACAACAACACCTAATTCAGATTCAGAACACAACACTACTGCTTTTATCATTTGGTAATAATACATAGAAGGGAATGACAAATAAAAATGAAAATAAATAACACATACAACATTTGTTCAGAGTTTGAAAAGCAATTTCCAGATGATTGAAATGTAATCAAATCAACAGCTAAAGATAAAAAGAGATTCAACGTAATAGTAAAAGATTCATAAAGCAAAGGTTAAACAATTGACTTAGAGGAGGTTGTTTAAAAAGATGATCCAGATTCAGCCGGCCTAAGCTCCTCAAGCAGGTCGAGTGAAACCTTCGCATTTTAATCAACATTTATCCTGCCGTCAAAATCGGAACCAACTCGAGGAATTCTGGATTCAAACTGGTCCGGTTTACCAAAGCACTCGATCTGATGATACTGCCCTTTGTGCTTTTACATTAAACATGGAGCCTTCCCTGACACCTTGCCTTGGTGTCGGAGGAAAAGGGCATTCGGTGGGAGCATATATATCACTGAAATAATCATGCGGGTAAATACCATCAACAGATGCTTGAATTACTCTCAGGACTCCCCCAGACGTCTGACAAGCACATGAGGCATTTCTGATTCACCCATCCATCCAGACTCACTTACTGTGTGTATATACGGCAACTCTGCCAGCATTCATATTCCTACGATTCCAAAAGCATGTGATGCATGCATAATATATACTAAAACTAATTTTAAAGACATGAGTTCGACCAAAAAAAGGTGAATAACACATAAAAGTTACAAGCCTCTTAATGGGCTACCAGCTTGTTGTCCGAGCTTTGTTCCAGAGGTACATTTATATTTCACTTTAAAGAGCTTAAAAGCTTTGAAGCAATCCAACCAGTTAAAGCTTGTGACAAAACTGAAGATTAAAATAGAGTCATAACGGTGAATCAAATCTGAGTAAGCTTTCATTTTTCCCGTTCATCTTTAACAAAAATACACCATGACATCAATATGTAATTCCAGACTAATGATGCGTGTGCTCTGTGTCGTAATACAAGTAGATGAGCTGATAGTCACTAAACCTGATTCTACGGTCACGGTTGGTCACATGGTATTTGTAATGGTTTCTTCTCATCCCTGAGATAAAACAGAAATCCAGTTTGACAGCAGAGCAAGATGAAGTGATCACTGATAACAGGTTGCTAGCCAACCAACTAAGTTTCTATGGAAACTGTGGCCTCTCTGATTGGTGGGAATCTAGTTGAAGATGCTCGTTCTTCACAAGGAAGTAAATAATGTACAAGAAGGGCCAATGTGACAGATGGTGTAGGTAACAACTTACATATTAGATTTACTGCCGCCTGTATCCCCAAAATAATGTTGGGTTACAATGGTTGAGGTATATCGTTCACACATTTTTGGAAAATATTATTATTTGTTTTCTATTTAGTGGATATACTGTATAGCGTATTTTCTTCCATAGTTGAACACTTTAAAATTAAATATAACCATTAAAAACATGTTTCTTGTTATGTTGAGGGTAGCTAACAGATTTACTTAATTTGGGTTGTTGGTTTCAAATGTTTCCAAAAGACAGCTTGGCTTTCGGAATAAGTTACAACATACATTTGACACAGTTAAATTGCTAATCTGCTGTTAGACGGACCTACGTTAAGGTCAAAGAAAGTAAAAACAAAAGTGGCTGGTTGCTATACTGAATTATTGAGGTTTAGTAGGAATACGTTGCACCTTTCTTGCATATTTGATCACTTTAAAACACATATTTGCCAATCCAACAAAGATACTATGTAACTAATATAATATATCCGTCAGGCCTCAAGGCATAACCGCAATAGTCCGAACACCACTGCATCTAGGTTAGCAACATTGAATGTAAACATGCACACACACATTTTTTTTCTCAAGAAAACATCACAAGGAGCCTTCAAAGTCGCACCTTAGCTAAACCCCTCCCCCGCCTATGCTGTCCCAGTTCTCTAAAGAGCCAACAGCACAAAGGAGGAACAGGATGTTCAGTCTTCTTTATCAGCTTCTTACTCCATGTCTTTCTTGACTGCAACAGGGTCACACAGATACAACTGCAATGTCACATTCTGGATGTAATAAGTGTGCTTCCTTCCCTCTATCTGTTAGCTCGCTTTTATGTTCCTGTTTTCCGTAGACATGTAATCATTGCTGGGTGCAAACCGTCAATTGTTTAAATGGTCATGAAAACCTGCCTTGTTTTTTCAATTCCAGGGTTATAGAAGTTCCTTCACTCTGGAACAAACGACCCAAATCGTGCACGTCCACAGAAACGCTTCCTATTTTTAAATCGAGACTAAAAACATATCTCTTTGGCTGCTTTTAATTGAGATGCTCGTATTCGAACTACAGTATGCCTTTTAAACATGTGTTGTTTACCTGTGGTGTTTATTTTTATTATTTTATTATCTTTGCTTTGTAATGCCTGTTGTAAAATTGTATAATGTGTTTTTAATGTATTTATTCCTAAAAAGTCTTTTAATTTGTTTTGTAAAGCACTTTGAATTCTCGCGTACAGAAAAGTGCTATATAAATAAACTTCATCTCAGAGAAGCATGTCATTCTCCAATGAAACCAAATTATTTTCCAATTAGAGAGTCACTTAATAATAAAAAAAAAAGCCTAATTGCACTGAGAAATGTGCATGTTAAAAGGAATTGTTGTTGTTGTTGTTGTTGTTGTTGTTGTGAGTAGTTTCAAACTTAACAAGAATAAAGCATACTTAAAAAAAGGCGGAGCTTTTGAAGTTCACCATCAACCGCTTCAATGTATAGAACATTTGACTGTAAAGGTGTTGGGAAATGGACCTCTCGGCTGTGTGCCATAAGCCAGGCCTGTGGTGCAATCGGGTATCGAGGTGCTCGGCCTCCAGCTGGAGAAAAGGTCAACGCAAGAGATGCCTGACCTTTGGCAGAATGTTCTGATATTTAGGACACAGCCATAGATGTCAAATTAGTCTTGAGATGAGCTGTTCGCTCTCTTTCAAATCCTTCGCTCACTTTCTGTCTCCCCATGCCGGTCCTCTTAGCACCCCAACTTTGACCAAACTTTCTCATAAATCGTGATCTGAACATGAATCAAGATTAATATTACACACACTCTTGTTTCGTGTATATGTTATTGGTTTAGAAGCTGAACTAATATCTCATGTTGTGCTATTGTGATTATCGACATCACGCTTAAAGCCACTTTGTAGCCCTGCAGATGTTCCTCGTCTAACATGCAAAGTGGGGACCATTCACTCGGTACGGACCGATGCGCTGTCCACGGTGCGGACATAACGCCAGCCGCAAAACAGCTGCAGATTATTGAGAAGGTTTTACATTTAAGGCTCAAATATGAAAGATGAATCCTTCTATATTTTGGTCGACTAAACTCTCTAAAGCAAAAACGTACAATGGTAGCCTTCAAAGAGGAATAATTAAAAGTCGAATGCTCCTCCGTTTTTTAAGTGATATCTTTTCCTGTACTGCAGTTGTATACACGTATTGTAATATCTTTGGACGAATGTGTCCGCCAAATGAATGCAGTAACCATGTACTAAGCTCCAAAAAGCCATCACAACATTTCCAACCTTCAAGGTGGGGTAGGTAAGTTTGAGAAACCGGCTCGAGATACACTTTTTGTTATTTTCCAAGGAATGCTCTTAACATCCCGATAGCAATGAATATCTGAAGTGCTTTGACAAAAAATCCATAAAGAAAGTCATCTGTGGAAGCCGTGGCGCTGTAAAAAGCACGACCAATCATCTGAGCCGGCCCGGCTAAAGTAACTGGATGGCCTACCTGCCTGTCAGCCTTCCATCGGGGCACAAACTGATCTCGTGCCCTCATTGGTCATGTGCGCGGTCGTGTGTGTTGGAGGAGGGGCTCTGTGAGGAAGTGGCAGATTTTCTCCGGCTGTGTATTTTCAAATTCTAGCGATCTCGAGCCGGTTTCTCCAAAATGACCTACCCCGCCTTTAAACAAACCTTATTTCAACCTGCATCTTAAAACCAGTGGTAGCCCTGCAGAAGTTCCTTGAAAGTATGTGCTTATCTCACATGCAAAGTGGGTACCCTTCACCTTGTGAGGACCTCACCGCTTTCCACAGGCTGAAATATAACCAGCCCTAAAAAAGCTCCAGATTATTATGAAGGTTTTTGCGCTCGAGTCTCAAACTGTAAAGAACAACATGTGGCTCTCATTCCTTGTCAATCAATAAGAGAACTGTTTAACATGTTGTCTATTTATGAGAATACTAAACCCTCTAAAACAGATTGCATATACATTTAACATTGTAGTCTTCAAGATGGAACAATTAAACGTACAATGCACTTGTTAGTGTGGCAGGGAAACCGTCTTTTCACTCCTGCGGTTTTGTGCACTCATTGTAATAGCTTTGGATGAATGTGTCTGCCGAATGAATGCAAAGTCGTTCATTCACTAAGCCCCTTCCAGCCATCACAGCATTTCCAAATTCAAATGAACCCCATGTTCACTGAATGTTAAAGCCATTATGTATGCCTGAAAAAGTTCCTTGAAGCTATGTTCTCATCTAACGTGCAACGTGGGGACCCTTCACCTTGTGAGGACCTCTGCGCTGTCCACGGTGCTGACAGATAGCCAGCCCTTCAGCAGCTGCAGATTATTGAGAAGGCTCTGCACTCCAGGCTCAATGTGCGCACTTGATTGATTCCCTCTGACAGTGTATTGTACCTGTGTGCGAGATAATCCTATCACTACAGGCATGAACAGCCCTCCCTGCCATTGCATAACAACGAGTTTGATTGATATGACTTGCACGTCCGGGGCCGTCATCTTGTGCGTTTTGTACTGTGTCCAACCGCGGGGAGGGGAGGCATACAGATCCATATAACTTGACACACAACCCCCATCTCTACTGATTGCTGAATACATTAGAGGTGTGTGTGTGTGTGTGTGTGTGTGTGTGTGTGTGTGTGTGTGTGTGTGTGTGTGTGTGTGTGTGTGTGTGTGTGTGTGTGTGTGTGTGTGTGTGTGTGTGGGTGTGTGTGTGTGTGTGTGTGTGTGTGTGTGTGTGTGTGTGTGTGTGTGTGTGTGTGTGTGTGTGTGTGTGTGTGTGTGTGTGTGTGTGTGTGTGTGTGTGTGTGTGTGTGAAACATGCGTGAGTGGAATAGATAACTAGGGGGTTGGCTTGGAATTTTCCATTTCAAAGCCCTCCTCTCCATTTCTCTCCATGTCTGTATATTTGTAAATGAACATGATGTATTTATGAAGGGTTTTACTCTATTGCAACCCTCTCTTTCCAGGTGCTGGGCTCCAGTGCTGCAGTGAAGCAGCTGCTGTGTCCCGCATTGCAGCTCCGCAAGGACGCGGGAGCTCCACTGATTGTGTCAACCCCCAAAGAGTCATATTTCAATGCAACGATGCTTTTCCGCGGTGGCACGCGGCTCTTTTAAAGGGTACAGCCTCAAGGCAAACCTGCGCCATATTACTCCAGGAGGGAGAGGAGAGGTTGTTTTTTATTAAAGTGCCTCTGGATGTAGTCCTCTCACTGCGCCTGGGGGTGCTGATGTGGAGGGACAGGCGCCAATAAAACCCCATGTGTGCCAATGATAGGGACGGTGCATTTATATATATATATATATATATAAAAAAGTGAGCATTCAGATACCTTGCATTGCACTGAGAAAGAAAAAGCCATCACACAAGTTGTCCAAAAAAACAAAGAAAAAGCCACAAGTTGTACAAATCACATCAAAAATAATTAATAAATATGATGGAAATTGGAATCTTGGACTATAAATGGAAAAACACGAGGCTAAGGACACACTTAACACAAGTCTTAATACATGTGACATTGTAGTCATTGTAAGATAATAAAGCAGATCAGATTTTCTCCAGATGTTCATCCTGTAAAAGCCAGTTAACATGTGTGCCGGCCTGAATGGTGGAGCGCGTAATTTACTACTCGGTCAGTGGGGGGAGGGCGGTGTTTTAAGAGATTAATCCACAGCCCCGTCAATATGGCTTTATTCGTGCTGTTTGTGCATCTTTTGCAAAGGACAAAACATCACGAGGAGAACTGGGGTAACAAAACCTTCTACATCACCTCGACTAACCTCTCACTGTGTTAATTCATTCATCCATCCAACCATTCAGCCATGCTTTGATCCATCACCTACAACACACTTGACATCGCGAAATAAAACGCCTACATCGCATATGTGGTTTAACTACTTGTGACCAAAAAGCAAATATCCGGAAAATTCAGCTCTGCTTACCGTGCACAACAAATTTCAGCCGAGGTGCATTTCCGGCGAAAACCGTGGCAAAAAGCGACAGCAGAATGAAATAATTCATCTTTCTCGAAGCTCCTCCGGGCAGCTGGTTTGTAAAAAAGAAGAAAACCGTGCGAAACCCTCTAGAAAATCCTCCTTCTCTCCTTGCAACCGCCTGGTTTGTCCCTCTGCGATCTGCTGGTCCCAGATCTGTGCCACCGCCTCTCGGTCCTTGCCTGTCCGTCTGCGTTGCCGGCACTTCAGTTTGGAGAAGTCGGGGTATCAGGCTCCACCTCGGAAACAAAAGGCAGAGGGGGAGTGTAGCAGAGACGCGATGATGAAAAGTGGAATTGCAAAATAAAATAAATAAAAATAAACACATACAATTTGGTTTACGATTACAGGCGTGTAGGATTACGCACTGTACCTGTTGCTGATAGTCAAATATGATTTACACTTGTATTGTTTTGCATCAAACTGTCCCCGTTTACACGATGTAGATCACTCTCATCGAAGCAGGTTCAAGCTTATTAAACATGTCGTCTATAAAAGTCTTATTTTTCTAATGCAACTCAAATCAGACCAGACAATCAACAACCCCAATCCTTATGCCTAAACCCAATGACTCCATTTTCTGATTTCACAATCCTTTTGACATTCAATATGAGCCTCAAGGCCATTTTGCATTTGCCCACAAGCATCACACCATCAACCAATAATGATATTTCTAAAGCCCTTGCTGCTACTGATGTCTAATCAATGTGTGTCAATAGTGCCTGAGTGCCTGGATGGGAACGATGCAGCACTTCGGCCCTGCTGCGTTTGCATTTGTGAAGTTAATTCGACTCAAATTTGAGAAAAAATGTAATCACTTTTACAAATGGAAGTATCTGTTTAGTTGCTTCCACTAAAAAGGCATTCAGGGCAGATTGCTTTCTTTGTGTTAGGCAGCATCGAAAGCCTCATCTGGGTTTCTATGTATCAGCAGTGAGCTTCTTGGAAAAATCCGCATGAGGCTATTTGGAAAAAGGAAAGAGTCATTCGTGTACTTCAAAAAGTCAGATGCAACACAAAAGTGCGCCCCTACACACGGCGGCGTGCGTTGCCGTTTCACCGCTTCTGCCCATTCACTTTGAATGGGGTGACGTCACGATTCGCCGAACTGCATTGTGGGAGCAAAGCGTAGCTTCTCTCGCGGTGCTCGCTGCAAAAGTAGAGCAATGTTCTAATCCCTCGTATGTAAATCTGACAGTACAAGCAGTAGCCAATCAAACCGCGTGTATGTTGGGAGAGCCGGACCGCAGTCATTTCCCATATGTCAAAGAATGGAGGAGAAAATGATCGTGGCGGTAGGGAATCACCCGGTACTCTATGACCAGTCCCTCTTTACATACAGGGATACAAACCGGAGGAGCCAGGCATGGGGGGAGGTGGCAGAGACAGTGGGGGAAACTGGTAGGTTTTCGCTTGTTTGGGGAGTTTATATCCAGTGTACTTCGTTTGAATGGACAGCTAGCAAGCATAGACAGTATATTTAGCCAGCATGGATGTAGCATGAATGCTTTGCTTTGTATGTCCGGGGCGGGACATTCATGTGGTTGGTTGTTGGTCGCGTTGACTCCCCAAGCTCAAGACACGCCCACCGCCAAGCGGCAACGCACGCCGCCGTGTGTAGGGGCCTCGGTACGTCCACACAGCAGCTTCAGAAGAAACTTCCACCGCTTCCAACACTTCTCTTCCCATTGACTTTGAATGGGGATGACGTCACTTTGCCTCGCTTTTCGCCGAACTGCATTGTGGGGGAGCGAAGCGAAGATTTCCAGGATGTCCAGGATTCAAAAGTTGAGCAATGTTCAACTTTTGAAGCTGAGCTGGAAGCGCCAGCCAATCAAACACGTTTATGCAAATCTGACAGTAGAAGCGCTAGCCAATCAAACCGCGTGTAAGCAGGGAAAACCAGACCGCAGTTCATTTCCTCATATTCCAAACGAGAAATTACGGTAGCAAATCACCCGGTTCTTTACGACCAGAACTATTAACGGGATACAAACCGGAGGAACCAGGCATGGAGGGAGGTGGCAGAGACAGTGGGTGAAACTGGTAGGTTTTCGCCTGTTTGGGGAGTTTATATATATATATATTGCTCGCATAAAATCCCCGGGGTTTTTTGCTTTGTATGTCGGGGGCGGGAGATTCATGTGATTGGTTGTTGGTCGCATTGCTCGCAAAAAATCCCCAAGCTGTCAGACACGCCCAGCTCCAAGATTTTCAAGATTTTTGAAAAGCTGCTGTGTGGACGTACCGTTACGGGAAACAAGCCTTTAGAAACTCACAACCTTCCAGTTCAGTCAGGGACGTACAGACTTACTTAGAAAGTCAAGAGCATTCTCAAAGTTGTTGTAAAACTTACACCACACTCGTGCCTCAATAATATACAAGCTTTAACCCTTTAATGGACAATCACATGTACATATTTTGGAAAATAAATGGATTGCTATATTCTACATCACACCCATATAACACATGAATACACATCCATTATCACACACATATTACTCCATTATCACACTCATATAACCCCCAGGTGACACCCATGTAAAACCAATGTATCGCCATTATTACACTGTTATAACAACCATTATACACAATATTACACCCGTGTTACACATGGACCCAGCCATTCAAATGACTGTTTCCCCCTACAGTAGATACAGAAGCCACTTGAGGGTCAAAAGAAGATTATGATGCATTGTTAATACGAGACAATACGCTAACTTTATTGTCAAATCAAGTGTGTTTAAGATGCAAATGGAACTGCTTTGATGCAAGAAAGAAAACAAAGGCAAATATGAAGACATGATACCATACAGACATTTAACATATACCATCTCTAAAGACAAATATGTTCAAGACGCTTCAGAGTTCATTTGACCTGATTTAACTTTTAATCTGACTGGTGCCCAAAAGAGTGCTTCAGTGGAACCTTATCAACCCTCGGGACCTTGCTTCTCTCAATGTGTTTCGTTTCACCGTAGATGTGAGATAACTGAGCTGTAAGTGTTTTTCTTTGATGTTTTCAGAGCCTCTTCTTCTCTTACTTCATCGTCTGAATCACTGCTAAGCCTCGCTGTGTTTACTCTTTCAGTCTGTTGCACAGATGACCACATTGATGTCATTTGAAATCATGCAGTCTGAGTTGTACTGGAGGTGGGAGTATCTAAACCACAAGATGGCAGCAAGAGCAAGATTGTAGATCCTTGTTTCATCGCTCTCAGCTAATGGTTGTTCGTCATTAATCATTACAGCAGCAGTGCTCTGCCCCCTCGAGCAGAACACTGCACCGATTAGATGTCCTTGGTGAAAGGTGTTATGATAAAATTAGCTGCTGTGCTATTTCCCTTTGAGGTTACACTTCAGCAGACGAGAGGAAGATCACCGAATGTGTTCACATTGCAGTACGTGTTAATACTCTGTGTTTCTTTTTATCGTAATGACTGAAGGCAAACATCTCTATTCCAAATGTATTTCGCATTTGAGTTGATTGACATGTCAGACTCAGAATCAAGTTTATTGCCAGGTACATTTACACATGAAAGGAATTTGCTTTGGTGCATTGTGATGCAAACATAATCGATCTAAGTTGTAAGACTAGGTCAAAGATTGAACGACAATAAAAAGAAAGTTATTTTAAGAAACTATTTAGCATTTAAAAAAGAAAAAAGACAAGTATTCACACCAAATTGAAATGTACTAAAGAACCTTAAAAGCAAACAAAAATAATTAAAAAACTTATGACAATGAATATATGACAATATATGACATACTACAGTGTGTTATATTGTAAATGCATGTATTTTATTACAGGAAATGAAACAATTAGTACATCATCAACCATTAATTTCGAATAGTGTGTAGTGTTTTTACATCAACAATGTTAAAAAACATTTCAGCGGAGCGAGAGGAAGATCACCGAATGTGTTCACATTGCAGTAAGTGTTAATATTCTGTGTTTCTTTTTATCGTAATGACTGAAGGCAAACATCTCTATTCCAAATGTATTTCGCATTTGAGTTGATTGACATGTCAGAATCAGAATCAAGTTTATTGCCAGGTACATTTACACATGAAAGGAATTTGCTTTGGTGCATTGTGATGCAAACATAATATATATATAAGATATAAGAACATAAGTTGTAAGACTAGGTCAAAGATTGAACGACGATAAAAAGAAAGTCATTTTAAGAAACTATTTAGCATTTAAAAAAGACAAGTATTCACACCAAATTAAAATTTAATTATACTGTACAAAAGAATCTCAATAGGTAATTACAATATATGACAAACATCAGTGAATTATATTTCAAATATATGTATTTTATTATAGGTACTACGTGTGTTTTTACATCAACAATGTTAAAAAAGAAAAGTGGAAATGAACGATACTTGTCAATTAACAGAATGAAGGGGAGATACAAAAGGAACATGAAGCCTTTAAGACAACTCATTTAAAAACGAAATAAGTTCATTATAACTACGAGGAACAAAACACAACGGTATTAAATGTACATCTTAAATGGATTGTGAACCTTAAGTGAAAACACGATACTGAATATGTGTGTTTCTGTGTGAGCAGAGATAGAGACACCCTTCCTCTTTGTAATTAACTTCAGGCTTTTACTCTGTTATCCAAATGCAATCAGGCTGAAGCTATCTCAAGCTGATCCTTCCTGACTTTGATTTACTTACAAAACACTTAAAGATAATTCATGCAAATTGGTGCATGCTTGTTAAACAAAGTGAATTCCCTGAAGTTTCGCACTGCTTTCTGAACCGATCAATACAAACCAATAGACTGCAGGATGGCAACGGGAAAAAACAACCAACACAGACGGCGTGTAAGGAAAACTTGTTTTATGTAAGATTATTTCAGGTGTTCAGCGATAAAGAGATGTACATTTAGACCGTACTGAGACACACGTCACTGATTCATTTAGCAGGTGATACAGAATCAACTCTTTAAAGACATGTTTAGAAACTATATCTGTGAATAGGATTACACTTTCTTTTGATGATCCTCTTTCGCCAAGAGGTCAACATTTCCAATTATGTGGTTCCCAACCTTTTTCAACTCAAGGCTTAAGAATCTAAAAAATGCTGCGGTCCACATTCAACCATAAACAATACGGAGGCCAAATAAAGTTCTCAGAGTCATCGTCAGTTAATTATGTTATGACCGGCCCGTTGGCCACACCAGTAAAACCAGGAGAGACGCTCAAAGTTTCCAATAATCTCGGCACTTTATTCGGCAACACCAAAAACAGCAGAGGGTGGACGAGGGGAAAGGATCGCGGTGAGTCCCCCCGCAGCAGGCTTGGAGAGAGTCATGACGGGGGCCTGTAACTCCGGGCAGCTGGGCTTAAGTAGCACCTCCGGCCAGGTGTCCCCGATCACGCTGATTGGACCTGCAACAACACTCACACCCTCACAGGCCCCAGGCTCTGGAGCCGTCACAGCCCCCCCCCCCCATGAAGTCAGGGTCCCCAACAGAACCATGGCACCCAAATCAACCACTTTACCAAAAACATAGTGCCCACCACAATGAGAGAAAACAACAGGACACTGGAATGTTGCGACTATTTAACCCACACTAACATGGCATTACTCACCGGGGGCCCGAGACAATGCATCCGCCACCACATTGTCCCTCCCCTTGATATGGCGATAGTGCTGTAACGGAGCTGGCCATCAGTAACAAACAGACATTTTTATTACACGGTTTAATTGAATACTCGATTCTGATTGGTCAATTCAGAACGTGACAGGTTGTTAATCCAGTAGAACAGACCGCTGTCAAGGACTGTAATATCCGTTGCTAAGGAGGATCAAGAAAGGAAAAGAGGTTAAAATACAAACAAATCGTAATAATGAAATATTTCCACACAGATCATAACGTTTTGCAAATTATTTGTCGGCCCACTTGCAATGTCTTCGCGGACTACTAGGGGGCCACGACCCACAGGTTGGGAACCGCTGCCCTAAGGCAAGAAAAATGACTGGAATGGATGACTGAGGTAGATTTATCCACCAATCACAGGGCAGATGTTCAATCTACATGTTGAATTGCCCCGATGAAAGACACTGAACCCTAAATTGATCAGCACTGTGCATGATAGCTTACGGCCATTTGTGTGTGAGTGCTTGTGGAAAAGGGAAAATGTATATAAATGCAGCCGGAAACAACGACATAGCTGCACGTTATCATCCAAATGCACAAAAGAAAAATCTGAAAATTGGGATCATACGAGGATATAGCATGGTCTGTCATCCGGCAACGTGCTTCGGCCGACTTTAACTTTTATTTCCCCAACTATTGGTCTGATATTAAGTCCAAGTATTATAATCAACGGGTGCGATGGAAGAAAAAAGTGAATAGCTTCTTTGTCTGCCATCTTAAAATAGTAATTTGTTTGTTTTTCTTGCATCCATTTATCTTCTCGTGCACTTGAGTTGAACAGCCAATCACAGCTATTCGTTTTTGCCAGTAACGTCCGCTACGATTCAACATGTCAAATGTAGGACTCATTACAAAAGACCTAGCCGAAAGATGCTCCGAAACGCCTCCAACTCAACTGACAGCTGATAATCAGATAATTGGTGTGTCAAACCTTTTGTCTTTTCATTGCACACCCATCAGACATTAGTGTGTTCTTGTTATCATTAAACATCACTGTCCCAAAGTGCTGGAACTATGACTGATGGTGTTGTTACGGTCCCGAACGATCCAATTCTGTTTAACGGCTCTTTGGTACAAGCGAAGGGAACTCACCTACTTGGTGAGAGCCGTTCTTTTTATCGTTGGTCCACTGCCTGCTATAAATCCACTCGCCTTTACGGGAACTTGCTTTCCTGAATGCAATTGTTCCATAGATGATGGCATAATGATGGTCTTCCAACTTCTGCCCTCAGGGAGGCGCTATATGTCACTGTCCACCAAAACCGCCCGCTTAAAAAACAGCTTCTTCCCCTTTGCAATACGGACACTAAATGGACCCTAAATAACCCCAATGAACAATCACAATCAATCACACCTTGAACTTCATGTTTATATGTCATGATGTATTTGCCCTGTGCTGTGTGTACTTTTTATTGTCTGTTTATTGTATGGAACAAGCTGTAATACTCTGCACTGAACACGAATTCCACCAGCCTGGCTGTGTGGTCATTAAAGATTCTAATCTAATCTAATAACGCGTGCTGCGAGTAGTAGTTTGGCTGGCTGAGAGTTATACATTTGTCTGTGAGTAAAAGTAGGTTTCTGGCAATAGAGAACCGCAGTGACGCGTCCTAAAACCCGGAAGTAAGTTAGCATTTTTAGCACTTCCGGTTCCTTCGTCAAAAAAGCAATGTATTTTCTCCATAGCGTTTTGGAAAATAGCTCGAAATAAGGTCTGTGGTTGACACAAATTTAAGAGATAAATCACGTTTTGTTCTACGACATTAAATACATCAGCAGTGACCCCACTGGTGATTTGTGAAGAGTTTACGTGTCTGAAAAACGATGGTTGTTACCGAGTGGCTGAATAGGACTACAGAAATGGTCGAGTCCGTTGTACGTCATTACGCCTAACACGTAAACACTCCCGCTAAATTTGTTTTCCCCTGTGTTCTGCTTGAAAGCAAGTACCTGCCTATCTTTAGTATCTGTATATCTATATCTGACCATTAGAATCTGTATTTTTGAAATGGTCATTTTTAACACCGTAGTTTTATAAATTATAGAACAATTAATTACCAGTGTTTTCCAATTTTACTCGGCAGTTCGTTTTGTTAGCTAACGTTAGCTAAAGCTAGCTAAAGCTAGCGCTACTAGTTAGCTACGCAATGGTTTGTTGCTTTGCTCCGGGTTGCAGCCACAGGTCTTTGCATAAAACGTGCTCGTTCTATCGTTTCCCGGCCAATGTTTTCCAAAGGAGAGTCTGGATTCGTGCCATGAGGTAAGCTGACGTTACATTGTTGTCCATGTCACGGTGAAATGTAAATGATGGGTCGTGACTGGATCGCCGTTTTAGAGATGGCGCTTCTGAAAAGACCGCAACATAAGTAAAGATAATGAATACATCCTATTAAAACCTGTGTGGCTTATATGATAAGTCTAATTTGTACAAGCAGCATAACGTTTCACCATGTAACTAAAAATTGTATTCAGGGAAATCAGTTTGACATATTGAACTAATAACAAATCACCTCTGCCTGGCAGAGAACTCTCTGCTCCATAGCTTCTCTTGGACGTAAAATCACATGTACATTTTACATTTATATTCAATTTAATATTCCATCCCTAACATACTTTCGTATATATAATAACTTATATTTTGTTTTTCTTGTTATGCTGCTGCAACACAAACATTTCCCCAATTGGGATCAATACAGTAATATCTTAATTGATTAAGAAATATAACTATTATAATTAGTGTAGCAGCTGACACCTATTTTCAATATGGATTAATCTACCTTTATTTCTTTAGTTCAATTTTGATCTATAAAAATGTCAAAATAGTGAAAATGTTCACGAGACAAAGTGCAAGGTTATATCTTTAGATGTTTTGTTTTAGCCTATGTACTGTATGTCTTAATGCTCTTATTTGTGACGATGTGACTTCCATGAAACTAATATTTTATATCTTCCCAACATACGAGCTGACAGGAAGCCTAACCCCCTAAACGCACCAGGAGCGTCTGCGCCGCGTTACGTCTGCGCCGCGTTACGGCTGCGCCGCGGCGGTCATAAGGATCGCGGCCACTCTAGTCAATGGGTGCTATTCCACCACACGCGCCGCGTTACGGCTCAGACGCGTCCCAGAAGCGGCTCGGCGCAGCGCTTCTCTAAAATTAGGATGAATCCTATTTTGCCGCGGCGCAGCCGTAAGGTAAGGTCGGGCAGGCAGCCCCCCCCTCGCAGGAAGTGGAAAGGTGAGCATCCGGGCCAGGCCCATGCCGCGTATATACTAATTTAGCAGACCCCCCTCCTTCATCACAACACCTCCACTACGATACGCACAATGGACGACGAGGAGTTCATAATGGAAGTGGAGAACCACACCATGTTATACGATGTAACCAATGCTTTTTACAAGGACAACATCAGAAAGGACAAGGCCTGGTTTTTAGTTGCTGCAGTTTGTGGAGTGGAAGGTAACAACTACATATTAATGTTTTAAAGTTAATTAAGAACTGCGAGGCTGCACACACGACGCTCCGCTTCCGCAACGTTTTGAAACGCGCCTGGTGTGTTAGGTCGCAGGAGGAGGTCGCAGCGTGGCGCAGCCGCAACGTAACGCGGCGCAGGCGCTCCTGGTGCGTTTAGGGGGTAACACTCTAACAACCACAACATTGCAAAGGCGAGTAAATGTAAATTAAAAACGATTCACAATTTCTTAATTTCTTCTTCTTTCTTGCAGTGAGGTGAAGCCTCACTGCAAGAAACCTCCAGCACAGCGGAAGACCCTACCAGACCATCTGGAGATGCCCCCAACACTCCTGATTGGGAGAGCCACAAACCTGACTCATGGACCTGCATCTGGGTTACAGTGGTGAATGCCCTGACGCCCTCACATTCATTCATAGTCCCCCCCTGTACAGACAAAACACCATCCAGGGCCTGTTGTTGCCCTAGCACCCTGGCACTAAGGGAAGCAGTCACACGCTTTGACCTCAGGACAGCTCCAAAGTTGCTGGCAGTCAACCTTCCTTTCCTGAACAAAAGCCAGTTTGGGTTGGTTCGCTGACCAGTGGTAGCCACCTGAATTGCCCTCTGTTGCTCCTCAGACAATGCCATGCTTGCCACAATTGCCTCAGGTCCCTGATGCCCAACAGATTTGAGAATTTCAGGAACAGTAAGTGTTTCCAAGCTGTAGTGTTCCTCTTCTGGCTCGGGGGAGAGAAGCCAAGACATTCCTGAGAACCTGCCCCCGAGTCTGTCCCTCAGCCAGTCACGATCTTCGGAGGTGGGCTCTCTTGTCAGCGGGTTGAATGAGTTATTGGTTGGAGGAAATAGCTCCTCCACTGAATGCGTACGTTTAGCTGCCTTTGGCTTCTTCCACTGACAGGGGGTGTCAGTGCAGCTGAAAGTGTGGATGGCAAAGATGGCTAATGCAGCTGCATGACTGCATTTCCATTCTCCACGTGGGCATTCACATTCTGTGGAGAGAATTCCCTCTTCTCCTGTAGATACCTGTGGTGGTGGGATTGTTTTATTATTTAAAATATATTTACATTTGTAATGCCTTCCCAATTATAGCCTACTGTATGTTTATTTCATGGATATTTCTGTGTTTTCTGGTGTGTAAAATTTGTAATCTTGGGGCCTCTTCTCTTTAACGTCTACATGCTACCACTGGCTCAGATAATCAAGAACAACAAAATAAGTTACCATAGCTATGCAGATGACACACAAATTTACCTAACCATTTCACCAGGAGACTATGCTCCAATTCAAACACTGAGTAAGTGCACTGAACAAATCAATGACTGGATGCGTCAGAACTTTCTCCAATTAAACAAAGATAAAACTGAGGTAATGGTTTTTGGAGCCAAGGCAGAACGTATAAAAGTTAGCGCTGAGCTTCAGTCTGCAATGTTCAAACCAACAGATAAAGCCAGAACTCTAGGTGTAGTCATGGACTCTGACCTGAGTTTCAACAGTCACATTAAAACAGTTACTAAATCAGCCTACTATCACCTAAAGAACATATCTAGGATTAAAAGACTAATGTCACAGCAGGATTTGGAAAAACTTGTCCCGTTATCTTCAGTAGACTCGACTACTGCAATGGTGTCTTCACAGGTCTCACTAAAACATCTATTAGGAAGCTGCAGCTGATTCAGAACGCCGCTGCTCGAGTCCTCACTAACACTAAGAAAGTGGATCACATCACTCCTGTTCTGAAGTCTTTACACTGGCTTCCTGTGTGTCAAAGAATAGATTTCAAAATACTGCTGCTGGTTTATAAAGCACTGAATGGTTTAGGCCCAACATACATTTCTGACCTCCTGCTAAACTATGAACCATCCAGATCTCTCAGGTCTTCAGGGACTGGTCAGCTTTCTGTCCCCAGAGTCAGAACTAAACATGGAGAAGCAGCGTTCAGTTATTATGCTCCAAATATCTGGAACAGACTCCCAGAAACCTGCAGGTCCGCTACAACTCTGACTACTTTTAAATCCAGTAAGAAGACTTTTCTTTTTGCCGCTGCTTTTAATTGAACTATTCATATCTTAAACTGCACTGTAACTTTTATCCATGTACTTTTTCTTTTAATGTTTCTTTTATTAGCTTTTCTTTTTAATGACTGGTTTTAAATGCCATTTCTTAATGTCTTTCATTTTTTGTAAAGCACTTTGAATTGCCATGTGTTGAAAAGTGCTATATAAATAAACTTGCCTTGCCTAATAAAGATTTCATGTGACACATAAAATGGATTTGTTGATGGGAATTAATGTGAATAAATTAACTCTAGGTTAACGGGACTCTTGCTATCACTACTCACCGACACTATAAACCTTGTCCCTCATGCTAGCCCTGACAACACCGGTAAGCACAACTTCATCTAGGCTGCACTGTTTGACGTGTCCTGACTTGTAGTGGTTCTCTCCTCTATCTACACTCTTCTTGTCATCTTTGTAAAACGATATCAGACTGGTAATTGACAGCCATGACTTCTAGTTAAATTCAGTGTGGCTAAAATGAAAAGCTTTGTTAAAATATGCAAGCACGCAGAAGTCAAAGTCAGCTTTATTGTAAACAAATTCTACATGTGTTATACATCCAGAAATATTGTTTCCCACAGTGTGACATGTAGCCTATACATAAAACAAAAAGGGCATAGATAAACGGGGTATACAGTTTAAAATGTTAATATATTTAAAGTGTTCAAAGTGCAGTTTCAGTGCAAGTCAGTTGAAACGATCTTAAGTTGGCGTGACGTTGAAGTCGTGCGACCCTGCTGCTGTACTGGCTTGTAGTTCGTTTATAGCATAACGTTAGCATTTCGCTTTTGGCGACTAGATTTATGATTCAAAAATTATAAAAGTAGGAGAGACATGTGGAGATTATCCGGCTGAACAAAACATGATCCTTCTCTTAAATGTGTGTCAACCACAGACCTTATTTCGAGCTATTTTCCAAAATCCTATGGAGAAATTGCATTGCGTTTTTGACGAAGGAACCGGAAGAAGTTTACATCCGGGTTTTAGGACGCGTCACTGCGGATCTCTATACAGTCCATCGTTATCCTGGTGATCATTTAGCAGGTAAACCTAGAGCCCCGCCCTCTTGAATAAAAACGGCTCTTTTGACAGGCTCTCGGAAAGGACCGGAGCCATACAGTAAGATCCGGCTCCCTTCAAAGCGCCGTAATTCCCATCACTAATGACTGATCAAACCGGAACACAGTATTTCTTGTTGAAACATGTCCATCTTAAGTCCGTCTGAAAGCCTTTCCAGAGGTTTTTCAGTTAATATATAGAGGCATGCTCACTTTTGTCATTCAGCTAGAAAGGTTTTCCCTCGTCTCTCTCGTCTCTCTCAGGGACCTCTCATTACCGCTCATCTCCTCTCTGAAGGGCTGAGCAGACCATCTGACTCAGAACCAGATGAGAGTGAAAGTGGAGACCTTGAGAGCTGCAGGCGGAGGTAATTGAGACATTTTTCAAGGCCTTAAGAACGAATAGACATCCGGAACCATTGAGCAGTAATCTTCTTTTCACACGAACCAGTGCAGGAAGATAAGATAAGACTTTATGTATCCCAGAGTTACACAAATGCAATAAACACAGCAACATAATACTGTACACTGAAACTGAAGTGAAAAGAGCAATTCAATAACTACAGGAAACATCGACGGTCACATACTTAATGCAAATATTACCAGTATTTAGTAGTGCAAAAAAACGTAGTGGCAGATACTTAATTGCACGGTATCATAGCACATTATTAATAATAATAATATTACACATGTGATATAGCAGCGAGTGTAAACTAGACATTTTAGGGAGAAAAGTAGATTTCTTATAGATGCTATATAAAGACAACTCTTAAATTATACTTATTAGATTGATAAAAACAAAGTGTATTTTAAAACACTAATCCAAGGAAATGTATTTCTTCATTTGAATTGTTATTCTATTTCTAGCTCACCTCAGCTTTGCCACTCTTTCTGTTCGCTGCCTGTAATTTAGGTCATCATGTGTTCCCGTGTCGCTGCTGATCACGCTGTCAGCCAAACGCCAACGTGAACGTAACATGCTGTATAGAAAGGCATCAGTCCAGAGGAAAAGCTAACACCGCAGCAGATCTGAAGAGACCATTGTGTTCCTGGTGGTGTGTGCATGGCAGTCATGGGGCGGCAGTGGTTTATGAACATCATTTGAATCTGGGAGCGAATAGTCGTATTCAAATAGATAATAGACCGTCCAAGCTGCAGGATAGCACCTGCCAGACAGACCTTTATAACAGATTGAGGCATGTGGAGGTAATCCTAAAGGGTTTAAGTCTCTGCTCAAACACGTGATTATCAGTTTTCTTTCTTTCTTTTTTTAAAATGATTTATTCTGGGAAATGGCATTGGACAGTGAGTCCCACTGCCCAATGGATCCACTCTGAGCCCTGCTGGTCTGTACTGAAAGGCTAGATCATTGGTTCATATGTGGCCTTTCCCTTTCTGTGTTTACCAGGGTAGACAGGAACTGATAGTACATTTATAAAGAGATTCATTTTTATTTTAGCAGGGGTACACGTGGCTCTGATAGAAACGTCTTACTTGCTACCCCTTTCCCTCAAGCTATCCTAAGGGAGTGCATGTACATAGACACGTTAGTTTAGCTGCTATAGGCTTAGACTGTCGGGGGACACCTTACTTCTTCCTTCTCTCTGTCTGTACCTGTGTACTCTCATGTTCCGACTAACCCAGCTTCCCCAAATGTCTTTTTGGTATCTGTCTACGCCGGGATCCTGAGTCGTGGCTGATCCTGAGTCCTGGATCCTGAGTCCTGGATCCTGAGTTCTGGATCCTGAGTACTAGATCTGAGTCCTGGATCCTGAGTCCTGGATCCTGAGTCCTGGATCCTGAGTTCTGGATCCTGAGTCCTGGATCCTGAGTACTAGATCTGAGTTCTGGATCCTGAGTCCTGGATCCTGAGTCCTGGATCCTGAGTCCTGGATCCTGAGTCCTGGATCTTGAGTCCTGGATCCTGAATCCTGGATCCTGAGTACTAGATCTGAGTCCTGGACTTTGAGTCGTGGCTGAACCTGTCTCTGCGGTCCTGCCTGACTCTCATCATACTTCCCTGATGGCTCCCAGAGGATTGCTGACTTGATTGCTGACTTCCTCGTGGATTAATCGTCTTATTACAGACACATGTATTTCCAAACATTCGGTCTATATAAATCCAAGTCACTCGCACAGGTCTTCAAGGCCCCATTTATAAGTGCCAAATCTTTAACACTCAACCACAGATCTCTCGGCTTGGCATATTGCTGATCTCATTGAAAGCTATCTTGATTGTTTGATACTTAATGCAAATGTGGGTATTCAGCCTTTCACTGCTAAGGACTCTCACAGAGCCTGGATAGCTCAGTCGGTAGAGCATCAGACTTTTAATCTGAGGGTCCAGGGTTCAAGTCCCTGTTCAGGCGTAAATATATTGTGTGATGTGACTCAAGTCTTCTCGAAAGCTAACACTTGTCTGCTGGACAAAGTCAGCTTGTTGCATTCGTGGTTGTCTGTTCCCTTCCAGACTATCTAGATAAATCCAAGTCACTCGCACTGGTCTTCAAGGCCCCATTTATAAGTGCCTCATCATTAACACTCAACCACAGGTCTCTCGGGTTGGCATATTGCTGATCTCATTGAAAGCTATCTTGATTGTCTGATACTTAATGCAAATGTGGGTATTCAGCCTTTCACTGCTAAGGTGTCTCTGAGAGCCTGGATAGCTCAGTCGGTAGAGCATCAGACTTTTAATCTGAGGGTCCAGGGTTCAAGTCCCTGTTCATGCGTGAATCTATTGTGTGATGTGACTCAAGTCTTCTCTAAAGCTAACACTTGTCTGCTGGACAAAGTCAGCTTGTTGCATTCGTGGTTGTCTGTTCCCTTCCAGACTATCTAGATAAATCCAAGTCACTCGCACAGGTCTTCAAGGCCCCTTTTATATGTGCCTCATCTTCAACAGTCAACCACAGATCTCTCTGGTTGGCATATTGCTGATCTCATTGAAAGTTATCTTGATTGTCTGAAACTTAATGCAAATGTGGGTATTCAGCCTTTCACTGCTAAGGTCTCTCTCAGAGCCTGGATAGCTCAGTCGGTAGAGCATCAGACTTTTAATCTGAGGGTCCAGGGTTCAAGTCCCTGTTCAGGTGTAAATCTATCGTGTGATGTGACTCAAGTCTTCTCTAAAGCTAACACTTGTCTGCTGGACAAAGTCTTCGTGTTGCATTTGTGGTAGTCTGTTCCCTACCAGACTATCTAGATAAATCCAAGTCACTCGCACAGGTCTTCAAGGCCCCATTTATAAGTGCTCCGTCATTGACACTCAATCACAGGTCTCTCGGCTTGGCATATTGCTGATCTCATTGAAAGCTATCTTGATTGTCTGATACTTAATGCAAATGTGGGTATTCTGCCTTTCACTGCTAAGGTGTCTATCAGAGCCTGGATAGCTCAGACGGTAGAGCATCAGACTTTTAATCTGAGGGTCCAGGGTTCAAGTCCCTGTTCAGGCGTAAATCTATTGTGTGATGTGACTCAAGTCTTCTCGAAAGCTAACACTTGTCTGCTGGACAAAGTCAGCTTGTTGCATTCGTGGTTGTCTGTTCCCTTCCAGACTATCTAGATAAATCCAAGTCACTCGCACAGGTCTTCAAGGCCCCATTTATAAGTGCCTCATCATTAACACTCAACCACAGATCTCTCTGGTTGGCATATTGCTGATCTCATTGAAAGCTATCTTGATTGTCTGATACTTAATGCAAATGTGGGTATGCAGCCTTTCACTGCTAAGGTGTCTCTCAGAGCCTGGATAGCTCAGTCGGTAGAGCATCAGACTTTTAATCTGAGGGTCCAGGGTTCAAGTCCCTGTTCAGGCGTAAATCTATTGTGTGATGTGACTCAAGTCTTCTCTAAAGCTAACACTTGTCTGCTGGACAAAGTCAGCTTGTTGCATTCGTGGTTGTCTGTTCCCTTCCAGACTGTCTAGATAAATCCAAGTCACTCGCACAGGTCTTCAAGTCCCCATTTATAAGTGCCTGATCATTAACACTCAACCACAGGTCTCTCGGCTTGGCATATTGCTGATCTCATTGAAAGCTATCTTGATTGTCTGATACTTAATAGCAAATGTGGGTATTCAGCCTTTCACTGCTAAGGTCTCTCTCAGAGCCTGGATAGCTCAATCGGTAGAGCATCAGACTTTTAATCTGAGGGTCCAGGGTTCAAGTCCCTGTTCAGGTGTAAATCTATCGTGTGATGTGACTCAAGTCTTCTCTAAAGCTAACACTTGTCTGCTGGACAAAGTCTTCGTGTTGCATTTGTGGTAGTCTGTTCCCTACCAGACTATCTAGATAAATCCAAGTCACTCGCACAGGTCTTCAAGGCCCCATTTATAAGTGCCCCGTCATTGACACTCAATCACAGGTCTCTCGGCTTGGCATATTGCTGATCTCATTGAAAGCTATCTTGATTGTCTGATACTTAATGCAAATGTGGGTATTCTGCCTTTCACTGCTAAGGTGTCTATCAGAGCCTGGATAGCTCAGACGGTAGAGCATCAGACTTTTAATCTGAGGGTCCAGGGTTCAAGTCCCTGTTCAGGCGTAAATCTATTGTGTGATGTGACTCAAGTCTTCTCTAAAGCTAACACTTGTCTGCTGGACAAAGTCAGCTTGTTGCATTCGTGGTTGTCTGTTCCCTTCCAGACTGTCTAGATAAATCCAAGTCACTCGCACAGGTCTTCAAGGCCCCATTTATAAGTGCCTCATCATTAACACTCAACCACAGGTCTCTCGGCTTGGCATATTGCTGATCTCATTTAAAGCTATCTTGATTGTCTGATACTTAATGCAAATGTGGGTATTCTGCCTTTCACTGCTAAGGTGTCTATCAGAGCCTGGATAGCTCAGTCGGTAGAGCATCAGACTTTTAATCTGAGGGTCCAGGGTTCAAGTCCCTGTTCAGGCGTAAATCTATTGTGTGATGTGACTCAAGTCTTCTCGAAAGCTAACACTTGTCTGCTGGACAAAGTCAGCTTGTTGCATTCGTGGTTGTCTGTTCCCTTCCAGACTATCTAGATAAATCCAAGTCACTCGCACGGTCTTCAAGGCCCCATTTATAAGTGCCTCATCATTAACACTCAACCACAGGTCTCTCGGGTTGGCATATTGCTGATCTCATTGAAAGCTATCTTGATTGTCTTGATACTTAATGCAAATGTGGGTATTCAGCCTTTCACTGCTAAGGTGTCTCTGAGAGCCTGGATAGCTCAGTCGGTAGAGCATCAGACTTTTAATCTGAGGGTCCAGGGTTCAAGTCCCTGTTCAGGCGTGAATCTATTGTGTGATGTGACTCAAGTCTTCTCTAAAGCTAACACTTGTCTGCTGGACAAAGTCAGCTTGTTGCATTCGTGGTTGTCTGTTCCCTTCCAGACTATCTAGATAAATCCAAGTCACTCGCACAGGTCTTCAAGGCCCCTTTTATATGTGCCTCATCTTCAACAGTCAACCACAGATCTCTGGGCTTGGCATATTGCTGATCTCATTGAAAGTTATCTTGATTGTCTGAAACTTAATGCAAATGTGGGTATTCAGCCTTTCACTGCTAAGGTGTCTCTAGAGCCTGGATAGCTCAGTCGGTAGAGCATCATACTTTTAATCTGAGGGTCCAGGGTTCAAGTCCCTGTTCAGGCGTAAATATATTGTGTGATGTGACTCAAGTCTTCTCTAAAGCTAACACTTGTCTGCTGGACAAAGTCAGCTTGTTGCATTCGTGGTTGTCTGTTCCCTTCCAGACTATCTAGATAAATCCAAGTCACTCGCACAGGTCTTCAAGGCCCCATTTATAAGTGCCTCGTCATTAACACTCAACCACAGGTCTCTCGGCTTGGCATATTGCTGATCTCATTGAAAGCTATCTTGATTGTCTGATACTTAATGCAAATGTGGGTATTCTGCCTTTCACTGCTAAGGTGTCTATCAGAGCCTGGATAGCTCAGTCGGTAGAGCATCAGACTTTTAATCTGAGGGTCCAGGGTTCAAGTCCCTGTTCAGGCGTAAATCTATTGTGTGATGTGACTCAAGTCTTCTCTAAAGCTAACACTTGTCTGCTGGACAAAGTCTTCGTGTTGCATTTGTGGTAGTCTGTTCCCTACCAGACTATCGAGATAAATCCAAGTCACTCGCACAGGTCTTCAAGGCCCCATTTATAAGTGCTCCGTCATTGACACTCAATCACAGGTCTCTCGGCTTGGCATATTGCTGATCTCATTGAAAGCTATCTTGATTGTCTGATACTTAATGCAAATGTGGGTATTCAGCCTTTCACTGCTAAGGTGTCTATCAGAGCCTGGATAGCTCAGTCGGTAGAGCATCAGACTTTTAATCTGAGGGTCCAGGGTTCAAGTCCCTGTTCAGGCGTAAATCTATTGTGTGATGTGACTCAAGTCTTCTCTAAAGCTAACACTTGTCTGCTGGACAAAGTCAGCTTGTTGCATTCGTGGTTGTCTGTTCCCTTCCAGACTATCTAGATAAATCCAAGTCACTCGCACAGGTCTTCAAGGCCCCATTTATAAGTGCCTCATCATTAACACTCAACCACAGGTCTCTCGGGTTGGCATATTGCTGATCTCATTGAAAGCTATCTTGATTGTCTGATACTTAATGCAAATGTGGGTATTCAGCCTTTCACTGCTAAGGTGTCTATCAGAGCCTGGATAGCTCAGTCGGTAGAGCATCAGACTTTTAATCTGAGGGTCCAGGGTTCAAGTCCCTGTTCAGGTGTAAATCTATTGTGTGATGTGACTCAAGTCTTCTCTAAAGCTAACACTTGTCTGCTGGACAAAGTCAGCTTGTTGCATTCGTGGTTGTCTGTTCCCTTCCAGACTATCTAGATAAATCCAAGTCACTCGCACAGGTCTTCAAGGCCCCATTTATAAGTGCCTCATCATTAACACTCAACCACAGGTCTCTCGGCTTGGCATATTGCTGATCTCATTGAAAGCTATCTTGATTGTCTGATACTTAATGCAAATGTGGGTATGCAGCCTTTCACTGCTAAGGTGTCTATCAGAGCCTGGATAGCTCAGTCGGTAGAGCATCAGACTTTTAATCTGAGGGTCCAGGGTTCAAGTCCCTGTTCAGGTGTAAATCTATTGTGTGATGTGACTCAAGTCTTCTCTAAAGCTAACACTTGTCTGCTGGACAAAGTCAGCTTGTTGCATTCGTGGTTGTCTGTTCCCTTCCAGACTATCTAGATAAATCCAAGTCACTCGCACAGGTCTTCAAGGCCCCATTTATAAGTGCCTCATCATTAACACTCAACCACAGGTCTCTCTGCTTGGCATATTGCTGATCTCATTGAAAGCTATCTTGATTGTCTGATACTTAATGCAAATGGGGGTATTCTGCCTTTCACTGCTAAGGTGTCTATCAGAGCCTGGATAGCTCAGTCGGTAGAGCATCAGACTTTTAATCTGAGGGTCCAGGGTTCAAGTCCCTGTTCAGGCGTAAATCTATTGTGTGATGTGACTCAAGTCTTCTCGAAAGCTAACACTTGTCTGCTGGACAAAGTCAGCTTGTTGCATTCGTGGTTGTCTGTTCCCTTCCAGACTATCTAGATAAATCCAAGTCACTCGCACAGGTCTTCAAGGCCCCATTTATAAGTGCCTCATCATTAACACTCAACCACAGGTCTCTCTGCTTGGCATATTGCTGATCTCATTGAAAGCTATCTTGATTGTCTGATACTTAATGCAAATGTGGGTATGCAGCCTTTCACTGCTAAGGTGTCTCTCAGAGCCTGGATAGCTCAGTCGGTAGAGCATCAGACTTTTAATCTGAGGGTCCAGGGTTCAAGTCCCTGTTCAGGCGTAAATATATTGTGTGATGTGACTCAAGTCTTCTCTAAAGCTAACACTTGTCTGCTGGACAAAGTCAGCTTGTTGCATTCGTGGTTGTCTGTTCCCTTCCAGACTATCTAGATAAATCCAAGTCACTCGCACAGGTCTTCAAGGCCCCATTTATAAGTGCCTCATCATTAACACTCAACCACAGGTCTCTCTGCTTGGCATATTGCTGATCTCATTGAAAGCTATCTTGATTGTCTGATACTTAATGCAAATGTGGGTATTCTGCCTTTCACTGCTAAGGTGTCTATCAGAGCCTGGATAGCTCAGTCGGTAGAGCATCAGACTTTTAATCTGAGGGTCCAGGGTTCAAGTCCCTGTTCACGCGTAAATCTATTGTGTGATGTGACTCAAGTCTTCTCGAAAGCTAACACTTGTCTGCTGGACAAAGTCAGCTTGTTGCATTCGTGGTTGTCTGTTCCCTTCCAGACTATCTAGATAAATCCAAGTCACTCGCACAGGTCTTCAAGGCCCCATTTATAAGTGCCTCATCATTAACACTCAACCACAGGTCTCTCGGGTTGGCATATTGCTGATCTCATTGAAAGCTATCTTGATTGTCTGATACTTAATGCAAATGTGGGTATGCAGCCTTTCACTGCTAAGGTGTCTATCAGAGCCTGGATAGCTCAGTCGGTAGAGCATCAGACTTTTAATCTGAGGGTCCAGGGTTCAAGTCCCTGTTCAGGTGTAAATATATTGTGTGATGTGACTCAAGTCTTCTCTAAAGCTAACACTTGTCTGCTGGACAAAGTCAGCTTGTTGCATTCGTGGTTGTCTGTTCCCTTCCAGACTATCTAGATAAATCCAAGTCACTCGCACAGGTCTTCAAGGCCCCATTTATAAGTGCCTCATCATTAACACTCAACCACAGGTCTCTCTGCTTGGCATATTGCTGATCTCATTGAAAGCTATCTTGATTGTCTGATACTTAATGCAAATGTGGGTATTCTGCCTTTCACTGCTAAGGTGTCTATCAGAGCCTGGATAGCTCAGTCGGTAGAGCATCAGACTTTTAATCTGAGGGTCCAGGGTTCAAGTCCCTGTTCAGGCGTAAATCTATTGTGTGATGTGACTCAAGTCTTCTCTAAAGCTAACACTTGTCTGCTGGACAAAGTCAGCTTGTTGCATTTGTGGTAGTCTGTTCCCTTCCAGACTATCTAGATAAATCCAAGTCACTCGCACAGGTCTTCAAGGCCCCATTTATAAGTGCCTCATCATTAACACTCAACCACAGGTCTCTCGGCTTGGCATATTGCTGATCTCATTTAAAGCTATCTTGATTGTCTGATACTTAATGCAAATGTGGGTATGCTGCCTTTCACTGCTAAGGTGTCTATCAGAGCCTGGATAGCTCAGTCGGTAGAGCATCAGACTTTTAATCTGAGGGTCCAGGGTTCAAGTCCCTGTTCGGCGTAAATCTATTGTGTGATGTGACTCAAGTCTTCTCGAAAGCTAACACTTGTCTGCTGGACAAAGTCAGCTTGTTGCATTCGTGGTTGTCTGTTCCCTTCCAGACTATCTAGATAAATCCAAGTCACTCGCACAGGTCTTCAAGGCCCCATTTATAAGTGCCCCGTCATTGACACTCAACCACAGGTCTCTCGGTTGGCATATTGCTGATCTCATTGAAAGCTATCTTGATTGTCTGATACTTAATGCAAATGTGGGTATTCTGCCTTTCACTGCTAAGGTGTCTATCAGAGCCTGGATAGCTCAGTCGGTAGAGCATCAGACTTTTAATCTGAGGGTCCAGGGTTCAAGTCCCTGTTCAGGCGTAAATCTATGTGTGATGTGACTCAAGTCTTCTCGAAAGCTAACACTTGTCTGCTGGACAAAGTCAGCTTGTTGCATTCGTGGTTGTCTGTTCCCTTCCAGACTATCTAGATAAATCCAAGTCACTCGCACAGGTCTTCAAGGCCCCATTTATAAGTGCCTCATCATTAACACTCAACCACAGGTCTCTCGGGTTGGCATATTGCTGATCTCATTGAAAGCTATCTTGATTGTCTGATACTTAATGCAAATGTGGGTATGCAGCCTTTCACTGCTAAGGTGTCTCTCAGAGCCTGGATAGCTCAGTCGGTAGAGCATCAGACTTTTAATCTGAGGGTCCAGGGTTCAAGTCCCTGTTCAGGTGTAAATCTATTGTGTGATGTGACTCAAGTCTTCTCTAAAGCTAACACTTGTCTGCTGGACAAAGTCAGCTTGTTGCATTTGTGGTAGTCTGTTCCCTTCCAGACTATCTAGATGAATCCAAGTCACTCGCACAGGTCTTCAAGGCCCCATTTATATGTGCCTCATCTTTAACACTCAACCACAGGTCTCTCGGCTTGGCATATTGCTGATCTCATTGAAAGCTATCTTGATTGTCTGATACTTAATGCAAATGTGGGTATTCAGCCTTTCACTGCTAAGGTGTCTCTGAGAGCCTGGATAGCTCAGTCGGTAGAGCATCAGACTTTTAATCTGAGGGTCCAGGGTTCAAGTCCCTGTTCAGGCGTAAATATGTTGTGTGATGTGACTCAAGTCTTCTCTAATGCTAACACTTGTCTGCTGGACAAAGTCAGCTTGTTGCATTCGTGGTTGTCTGTTCCCTTCCAGACTATCTAGATAAATCCAAGTCACTCGCACAGGTCTTCAAGGCCCCATTTATAAGTGCCTCATCATTAACACTCAACCACAGGTCTCTCGGCTTGGCATATTGCTGATCTCATTGAAAGTTATCTTGATTGTCTGATACTTAATAGCAAATGTGGGTATTCAGCCTTTCACTGCTAAGGTGTCTCTGAGAGCCTGGATAGCTCAGTCGGTAGAGCATCAGACTTTTAATCTGAGGGTCCAGGGTTCAAGTCCCTGTTCAGGCGTAAATATGTTGTGTGATGTGACTCAAGTCTTCTCTAATGCTAACACTTGTCTGCTGGACAAAGTCAGCTTGTTGCATTCGTGGTTGTCTGTTCCCTTCCAGACTATCTAGATAAATCCAAGTCACTCGCACAGGTCTTCAAGGCCCCATTTATAAGTGCCTCATCATTAACACTCAACCACAGGTCTCTCGGCTTGGCATATTGCTGATCTCATTGAAAGTTATCTTGATTGTCTGATACTTAATGCAAATGTGGGTATTCAGCCTTTCACTGCTAAAGTGTCTTTCGGAGCCTGGATAGCTCAGTCGGTAGAGCATCAGATTTTTAATCTGAGGGTCCAGGGTTCAAGTCCCTGTTCAGGCGTAAATCTATTGTGTGATGTGACTCAAGTCTTCTCTAAAGCTAAAGCTTGTCTGCTAGACAAAGTCTTCGTGTTGCATTTGTGGTAGTCTGTGCCCTTCCAGACTATCTCTATATGCTGTAAAATGTATTATCTGTCCGTCCTGGGAGAGGGGTCCCTCCTCTGTTGCTCTCCCTGAGGTTTCTCCCATGTCCCCTTTAAACTGTGGGTTTTCTCCGGAAGTGTTTCCTTGTATGATGTGAGGGTCTAAGGACAGAGGGTGTAAGGACAGAGGGTCTAAGGACAGAGGGTGTAAGGACAGAGGGTCTAAGGACAGAGGGTGTCGTATTGTCATACTGATATTCTGTACACACAGAGACAAATGTAACATGTGTGATGTTGGCATAAATAAACATTGATTGATTTATTTTAGCAGGGGTACACGTGGCTCTGATAGAAAGCACACAGCCACAACAGTGTTCCTCTACACACATAATCCTAACTCTTAACGTCGGGAAAAAAGAAAACAGTCATCCAGTCGTGTGCCAGCAAGAGGCCATAACGTCATTTTGAAACACAGCGCCCTCGCAGTCAACTCTCGTAACGAAGATTAAATGCTTTGGTTATGCAATAAAATGTCTCTCTTGCCAATTTCCCAACAATTGAGTCATAGTTGAAATGATCCACACGGAGATTGGTTTTGAGATGATTGGATCAGGGTTTTTCTTTTACCCCATTTCATAACATTTCAAAATATTTGTGCAATAAACAGACAAGGCAGGTTTAAATATAGGTTTTTAATAAAGTAAAATGAAAAAAAGAATCAGTCTTTTATGAACAAGATATTAAATAACCAAGTCTGTCCATGCTGAATGTCTGCATAATTAACTTCTTGCATACTAAAGCATGAGTTGTGTAGTGCATCTACACAGTTACGCTAAACTCAAACAATCGTGCCACATGTGAGTGACACTGATCTCCAGAACTAGATAAAACGATAAAGCCAGCGCACACAAACGCCCTTGACCTAAATATTTACAAGATAACGATGATGAGGTGACCATTCTCTCTGTCAACGGTGAACATGTTGCTGAGGCACATATTTGTCAATGTTTTCTGTTGTTTTGTGAAAATAAAAAAAAGGTTTTATTTAAATATAAAAAAGGAGAAATCATAGCAGTTGTTGATGGAAGAACATCTAATCTATTGTAATTACATGATAACATGTTACAAAACACAGAAATGGATCCAATAAGGACCTGACAAAGTGTGTTTTAAGTATTAAAAAGGAAAATATGACATTCCTACTCACATTATGGTATGCAACCATTCCCTTTGCACTGCTACATGTTCATTTAAAGTAAGCAGTACCCGTAACAGAAAGCACACATCAAGTGCAGCATACTCCAACATGGCCACAATTTCACAACTTGAGGATCAACAAATGATTTGGCTAGTCTATTCCATATATTTATTGCAAGTATCAACAGCCTACAGTAGTCACACACACTTAGAGCCAATGCTGTCGTGGCAGTCTTGATCCTCTGTGTGAAAGCAGAAATAGCAACCCGAGGGTCAAAGGGCAAGTTTACTCGGCTTGTATTGGCAATACAAGCACACTTGTACAATTAGGATGATGAAACAAGCACCTGATATGTTCTGACAAGAAATAAAACCTCCACTGTCTTCATGTGTTAATCCCAAAATTAGTAGAAATTAAGTTTTTTTTGTAATGACATTAAACTAAGCTCCTAAGCTAGGTTCATTCGTAAGTAAAGTCAGTGTTGAGAAGCCTCAAAAGAGGACTTTGAAAATAGTTCTCTGTCCTTGAGTGTCCCAACGGGGTTCCTTGGTTCAGAAGAAGTCAGTCTGTAAGGAAGCCTCTTTCAACTCCACCTTGGCTTTAAATAAGTTTCATGGTGAACCTCCCACCGTCACCTCCTTCCCCTCCACCACCCATTGAGGAGCGAGGAACAAAGTCAATAGTGGCGTTGTGCTTGATCTGACCTTTGCTCTGGCTCCAGAAAAACATGAAGACAAAACAGATGGCCACTGAGCTGAGGAAGGACAGGAAGCCCATGGTGGTGGCGATGATCAAGGTCTTCGCGTCAAACGGGTATGGTTTGGCCATTTGAGCTGAGGAGTTGGCAGCTTCAGTGTTTAAAGGCTCATCCCAGCCCTCCTCGGAAAAGTAAGGGATGGTTCGGTTCCGAGGGAGCCCCTTCACGTACAAGCCGACAGTTAGGCTGTCATTGCCGGCTGCATTGCCCGCCAGACACTGATATGTGCCACTGTCCTGAACTTGGGCAAAACGAACCTCCAGAGTCCCGTTTGGCCAAACTCTAATTCGCCCCGTTGGAGAAACCACTTTCTTATGGGATGAGATCCAGGTGATGGATGGGAATGGATCCCCATCAGCCTTACAGGAGAACAGAACAGTAGTCCCCTCCTCTACCCTTGCCTCCTGCGGCCTGCGGTCCATGATACGCGCAGGGCGGCAGGTAAAGAGCCTTGGGAGCTCCTTCTCTGAAAAGTCTTTGAATTCCCGCTGTCTTACTGCGTCGGGACACGAACAAGTGGGCTGGTGTCCATCAAAGTTCAAGCGCAATCGTCGACGGACCACCCAGAGAAGCCGGCAGTCACATGCTAGGGGATTCTCATCCAACCGCAATACCTGCAGGTTCCCCACGGAGTGGAAGACGCTCTCCTCTAAAGTACTGAGCTGATTGGACGTCACATTAAGCATGCGAAAGTAGGCCAGTCCCCTAAAGGCCCCTGGGTCTATTCGTAGCAGACTCCCGCCCGCTAGGTGTAACTCCTGGAGTCTCAAGAGGTCCCCTAGCAGATTACCCTGGATAACAGTGATGGGGTTGTAGGACAAGTCCAAGTAGCGCAGATACACCAGGTGACGCAGTGCTGAGTAAGGAACAACACTTAGGTTGCAGCTGCTGATGACAAGCGTGGTCAAATTAAGTCCGATCAGGCTGTTGCTAGCCACCGTATCTAACACAGGCCAGTTTGAGATGATGAGGCTACGCACCCGGTGTAGTCGTCTGAAAGCGTTGTTAGGCAGTGTAGAAATGGTAAGGCGTAGCATGCGAAGACGTGCCAGGCTCTGGAGCTGAGACAAAGCCTCTGTAGGAACGGAGGTCAGGTTGCTGCGGTCTAAATTTAGTTCTTGCAGATTCTGCAGACCATAAAAAGCCCGCTGGGAAATGAAGACCAAGTCATTCTCCTCAACTTCCAGCGATTGCAAGTTCACCATTTCTTTGAAGGTGTAGTCCAGGAAGACCAGAATCTCATTCTGACTCAAATCCAGAAAGCGCAGACTGGAAAGGCCAGAAAACACCCCGACGGGGATGATCTTGAGTCGGTTGTTCTTAATCCGAAGCGTCCTGAGGTTCTGCAGCCCCTGGAAAGCCTCCACCTCAATCATGGAGATTATGTTATCACTGAGATCCAACTCTTGAAGTTGCGGGAGGCCAGAAAACTGCCGGCGCCCAACAGTCTTAATCTTATTGTGGGATAAATCCAAACGCCTGGCGTCGCCGGAAAAGCCCTCTGGCACTGAGTTCAAATGTTTGCCCGAGCAGATCAGTTCTTTGGCCTCAGGTCGACACACACAGCGTGGAGGACAGCCTCCTGCGGATGCACCCAGTACGAACTGGAAGACGACGCTCCAGGCCCCCCATCGCACGACTGACTCCACAAACATCTTACCCCCAGCCTGAAAAGAAACACACACAAAGAAATTAGCTCTGATGGTTTTTGGCAATTAATTCAAATGTTTTATAAAGACGTTTTGTGTTTGATTTTGATTTTTGATTTGATATACTTTATTAATCCCCGTGGGGAAATTGTTTCTCTGCATTTGACCCATCCTAGTGTTAGGAGCAGTGTGCTGCCATTTTGAACGGCGCCCGGGGAGCAGTGAGGGGAAAGGTGCCTTGCTCAGGGACACCTCGGTAGCACTTGGTCTTGCCGGGACTTGAACTGGTGACCTTCCAGTTGCCAAGCCAAGTCCCAATCGACTTCGCCACCACCGCCCCCAAACTCAAGAAAGACACATCTGTATTTCATTTATTTTCCTCATTTAGATTAAGTGAGTATGACACATTAATAGGTTTTTAAATATTAAGAAGCCCTGAGACACAGTTTCGTGAGAAAACTACCCGCCGGACCCGGATTAGGGTACTCTCGGGCTCAACAGGTTAAACATGTGTCAATACATACCGTTTCAGTCTCGCAGTGCAGATTCTCATAACCAGTGGCAGGCAATATTTTAGTTAAGTCCTCGGTAGAGATGTGGGTCCACCAACAACATGCCCTTAGTAGTTGCCTGAAAAGAGCAAAAAGAGAGGGAGAAATAAGTCTTAACAAAAAGAAAGAATATATAACAAATACATAGTATGCAAGCCCTGTATATTAGGGTTAGGGTTAGGGTTAGGGTTATTTACCCCCCCTGTAATCATCTGTAAAACGTTATGTCTGGAAATGTGTCTTTCTAGTACAATCTAAATAAAAAAACTGTGAAAGAATAAAAATCTCAGCTTTGTACTGCAACCTCTTTTTGTTCTGATATCGCAAACCATTCATTGAAAACATAAAATACAACTTTCTGGGTGGGTGATCCAGCCCTGTTTTAAATGATGCTGTTGTGCTAGCTGGTCTTCAGTTATAATTGCTTATAATCTATCTGCTTATAATTGTTTCTTGTGTTGAGCTTTGACGAGTAAACACACAGCAGTGGGTGTCATATTAAACTCTCCCAACAACCCAAAAGGACAATAACATGGTGGCACTATTTTGACTGCTGCCAATGTCCCAGAATTCATTTCTGCCGGTCCCTCTGTAGGTATCATTATACTTTCATTTGATATGATAGTGAGCACAACAAAAAGTACGCATTGGGTCGCAGAGACCCAGCCTAGATCTCTGTACCACCGACAACTCTACTTGTCCTATGGAAATGTCCTCCTGGAGACGAGAAGTGTAAGCAACAGGGTGAGGGCAAAGACTTACAGAATACAATGAGTTAACAAGCCATATAATTAAGTACAACGTAAAACAGAACAGTAACAAGTAGTATTCTTTTTATCTACAGACCTATTGCCAATTTATTTGTTGAGGAAATTAAAGTTTACTGGAGTATGCGGTCAAGATTGCAAAGGTCTTTTTATATAAACGTGTGCTTTGGGGCTTACTAACTAACTTACTTGTGATGTTAGTAACTCTTGTTTTTGTTTGTTATTTAAATATTCATAACTATGTGTGGTTTTGTACTGAATAATGGTTTTAAAATAGCGACTTTGTATAAAGAAACATCTTCCAACCAATTTCTTAGCTCACCATCTTTAGAGATGAAAAATCTAAATGTTATGTATATGGTTAAATAAATGGCATTGCAGTTTACTAAAAAAATCCAAACTAATCCCATTTAATTCTATTAAATTCCTATTGTTCAGAGTTTCAAGCGGTTGAACTAATACACAATACACAAAGGGATGTTTAATCTGCTGTATTTACTGCAGATGAATGGAAAGGATAACCTGACAGACAGTTAGAATTATGAATCTGAAGTAAGGTGTAGCGGAGAAAATACTTCAATTATACAATGGGTTTGAACAACGAAGATTTAAAGACAAAATCACTGTTCAGTAAAACGGCATACAGAAAGATAAGGTAGCCAAAACGACTCATGTGCTCAGAACCAGATCAAATCCTTCATGATCAACGTCAAAAGAAAGATCAAACACACATTTTAAAACCAACAGTCACATGATGTTAACACTGAGTAAAGAGTGAGAGCTTCGGCACGTGTGTGAGCAAAGACGTCCAAAACAAAGCCCCAATAATGTGAAAGGCTGCAGAGTGAAATATTACATAAGAACATTATCCTGTGTCGTTGCATAAACAGGTGCTGGGAAAGTGTAAAGGATGCCTTTCTCTCCGCAACAGCCTCCACTGAGACCTGCTCCAGCGCCGCAGACATAACAACTCTCCAGAATGATTTTCACACAGCACCTGCAACGCTCTGCATCCGCACGGAGAACTCAACGCCAAACAGCTGCCACTGCACTCAAAGAAACTTGTTTTCAAACGAAGACAAGATAATATGGGTGGGGGAAATAACCGAGCATAGTATCGCGATACTTGCGTGGCGATATTGTATCGATACACAGATATTTTCTTTATAGAAACTGGAGCATATCCCTCCGAAAGATGGTCGTGTATAAAACAGGAAGTTACGTTAAGACATGAATACAACTGCAATGAAAGTAACAAAACAATCTCCTTTTCAGGTTCTAATAACACAAATGGTGTTATTTACATAAACTATTCATATTGCAAATACATTTTTTAACCAGGAAGGGAAGACGGACATGGATATGACCCATTGCAATATCACAATATATCGTATCGCAATACTATCGTATCGTGGCTTAAGTATCGCGATAGTATCGTATCGTGGGGAGCCTGGTGATACAAACCCCGACAAGATAATATATATTTAGCTTGAATATACGATCCCAGACTGAGTCTACCTGCAGCAGCTCGTCCATCAGACGGTTTTAGACTCACCCTCGGAGGTTTCCACAGTCCAGCGGCTGGAGGTCGATATCTCACCGCCGCTCTCCATAGAAACTGCTCTGATACTGACTCACACCCAACACCTTGTGCTCTTAGACTCCCAGGACTCCCCTCAGACCGAAATACACAACACAGCACACACCCATGCTGCCGCTAATTCAACTCCACACAGTCAAAGGAAAAAATCAAGAGCCAACCCTGGAGCCAGCTTTAAAATGAATATTTAAATTGATTTAAATGTGGTCTTATTTTCATCTAATTTAATTCTTATTTTATTGTGATTTAACTGTTTTATTCTTTTCTTTTCACTTTTGTATTCTTATTTTATTCTCATTGTATTCTTATTTTCATATCATTTAATTACTATTTTACAGTTGTATTCCTATTTTATTCTTATTCTATCAGAATGAGAATGAGAAGCGGGTTTATTGCCAGGGTCCACACGTACGAGGAATTTGACTTGATGTCAAGGTGCATACTGTCGATACACATTTAAAACAAAAATGTAAAAAAGTACACAGATAGCTATATTAAGAACACTGTAATACAAATATAGTACTACTACTGTTCTTATTTAACTGTTATGCTTTCTTGATTTACTATTTTACTCTTATCTTATTAAACAATTGTATTCTTGTTGTATTGACTTCCGTAGGTATTAAGTGTTTTTTATTAATCAGAAAGATATGTGTTGCTCCTGGGAAGGGAGGTTTATTTCCTGAGAAGGGGGGTTAGTTCGTTTTTTTTATTTCTACCCCATATATATGAAAAATGCGATATAAACAAAGTTCAAGGGGAAGTTTTATTGGACAAACTTTAGTAAAACAATCTGAAAAACAACTAATTATTACATTTTCTTTCATTTTTGCATTTATAAGTTGTTTTTGGACCACGCTATTTTTAAATGTTAACGTCTAATGTAGTCAATGAGATTTTCCCAACATGATACGGTGCCTTAAAGAACTAGTTTTATTCATGAAATATTGAACATAGGGTATTAAATCACTAACATAAACATAATTTAATGAATTGATGAAATAATAATACAAATATAAAATTAAAATAAACTTTAAAACAACTGAAATGTTAATCTGGGCTCTTGAAGGCCTTACTGCTCTTTCTCTTGGATCATATATAAACACATTATTGATTCCTGCCAAAGGATTCTACCTCGTTTGCTTTCTGCTCGGACCGTTAACTTTTATGAAGCCAAAGCCCGCTGAGACGTGATCAATACAAGCCAAACAAAGGTCACCTATTATGCAAAATCCTCTTCTTCATGTCTCTTCTATATCAACATGTGTCCCCTCTTCTCCATGTCTCTTCTACATCAACATGTGTCCCCTCTTCTTCATGTCTCTTCTACATCAACATGTGTCCCCTCTTCTTCATGTCTCTTCTACATCAACATGTGTCCCCTCTTCTCCATGTCTCTTCTACATCAACATGTGTCCCCTCTTCTTCATGTCTCTTCTATATCAACATGTGTCCCCTCTTCTCCATGTCTCTTCTACATCAACATGTGTCCCCTCTTCTTCATGTCTCTTCTACATCAACATGTGTCCCCTCTTCTTCATGTCTCTTCTACATCAACATGTGTCCCCTCTTCTCCATGTCTCTTCTACATCAACATGTGTCCCCTCTTCTTCATGTCTCTTCTACATCAACATGTGTCCCCTCTTCTTCATGTCTCTTCTACATCAACATGTGTCCCCTCTTCTTCATGTCTCTTCTACATCAACACGTGTCCCCTCTTCTTCATGTCTCTTCTACATCAACATGTGTCCCCTCTTCTTCATGTCTCTTCTACATCAACATGTGTCCCCTCTTCTTCATGTCTCTTCTACATCAACATGTGTCCCCTCTTCTTCATGTCCATTTCTATAAAAACCAGTCTGAAAATGAGCTGATCAGATTTTGGCCAATCAGCAACCAAGGTAACCCCCCCCCCCCCCCCCCCCCTTATCACCTGAATCTCCTCTAGAGCACCATTGAGTTCTTTGTAACCAAATGTCTCTCAGAGGGGCGTGGGGAGGGGCTCCTTATTTTCATCTAAAGTAACAGACAGAGAATCAGCACTTTGGAAACAGGGCTGAAACAGAGGGGATTATGGGTAATGCTGCTATAGCTGCTTTCACACCAACTACTTTGACGTACGTAGTTCCCCCATGGAACTAAAGAGCAGATCGCGTTCACACCGGAATAAGTTCCTGAGGGAAGATTACACAAATGAAGCCGCTGACGTCACTTCTTCTTCTTCTGCTTTGGGTTTACTGGCAGGCCGCAAACCACTTCACGGCGTATACTGCCGCCCGGAGTCCCCGGCCGGAAGTCCCCGGAGTTGGGGTCTGGCCTTCCGAGTAAATCGCCAGAATGCCGACACCTCATCATCTCCACCGCTCCCATGTTTTATTTTGTGTTGCCATAAGTTAGTCTCTCTGCGTTTCTGCGCGGGGCTAATGCTAATGCTAATAATGCTAATGCTAGCAAATACAATGGCGGCTTCACAAAACTTTTCCGAGTTTTACGGGGCGTGGTTTGCAATTCGCCCAGCCAATCAGAAATTGGAACTGTTTTCTCCCCAGGAAAGTACCACCTCTCTAGCAGGGACTACAAAGGGGTGAAAAGTTCTCATGAACTAAATTCCCTTTTGGTGTGACCGCAAAATCCCAGGAACTATCGGAACTAAAAGGGAAAAGTACTCCGGTGTGAAAGTGCCTAATGTTCTGTTTGGTGTTCAGTAATAGGAGACCTTTAAAAGTGTTTTGCAACCACATGCAGATTAATGTGGATTAAATATAGGTATTTAGACTTCAAAAGCCAATATCAGTGTCCTAAGTCACATGGGGGGGGGGGGTTCCACAATTGAAATGTGTTGATCTCCCCCCCTGAGCGCACTTGTGAGAGACACAGACCGGCAGGTGTGTGATATCCCGGGTGGGTATGCTGGGCAGCCAATCAGGGATCAGCATTGCGTCTCTGCACACCTCATAACCCCGGGGTCACGGCTAGCTCTGACACGGTCCTTCAAAATTACTAAGTGAGGGAATGGATGCATTTGCAATTTCGCCATGTATTTGTCACCCTGTGTGCAGCGGCGTCACATGAGGGTCCCGTTTCAGTGTTAATGACACTAACTTTTCTATTAGCACAGCCACTGATGTTTCTACTCATGATAACACTTACCCAAATAACTCAAACTTCAGAAATAACATCAACTGCTAAATGTCAAATGGAAAGAGATATTCATAATGTTTTATGCATTAGATAGTATAGGCTAAACTCCTACATCTAGGATCCCTTGGTTCAAATTAGGGGTGGGCGATATGACGATATATATCGTCGTGACGATATTAGGTCTCCACGTTATGCTTTTTCAGAGATATCGTATCTATCGTGATAAAAAAATATATATATATTGACTTTTTTCTTTTTTTTAACTATAAGAAAAATAAACTTTTCCCTTCAGTTATGTTAAAGTCTTTTATTGCACTTCAAGTCTAAAGTTTACATTTTAATTGTTTGGCACTGACTTTTCCTCATTGATGTTTTATGTTTTACCCTCCTTTTCATGTTTATTGATGTTCACTGCTAGTGCTACCTCAGAAAGTTCATGTTTATACTGAGAAACTGTGCCTTGAAGCCATATCAAAATGTTGAATTGTTCATTCAGGGATTCATTTCAGAAATAAAACCAGCTTGAAATGCTATGTTGGTCTGTTACTCCTTTTTGTTTTAGTTTCTGTTACCTTGTAGGTGAAAAATAACCATAATAACCGACATGAAAAAATATCGTGATATATATCGTCTATCGTGATACTGCTTGAAAAATATCGTGATAATATATTTTCAATATCGCCCACCCCTAGTTCAAATTATTTATTTTAAATATATCATTTGGGTATCACTTAAAAATGTTGGAGGAATCTGGAAAATACTGAACGTAAAAAAAACAAAAAATGCAAACCCAAAGGGAAATACATCCAATTGTGTGAATAACTTAATCAATGAGGTTGTAATAATGGATTTAAAAAATGTTGGACAATTATGTAAGAGCTATAAATGTATTATGTCTGTCTTTTAGTTTCCAGCCATATAATACAAAATAAGCTTTTAGTAGATCAACATCCTGCTTTTCCTACATGAAGTATTAGTTCCAGGAAAGTCCATTAAACATTTCCGTTTAGCTCAGTTTAATAATAATGATGTATTTGATTGGCTCACAGAACGAAGTCTCGCCTGATTGGCCACCATGAAGCATCTGATGTCCCTGTAACCAAGCCAACTCTTACCTAATAAACCCGAACGCTGCCTAAAAGCAAACTATATGACAGCCAATCGGATGCATCTATCCCTCACTCAATTACAAGATATTCTCAGTCATTGTGTTCTGCGTGTTAATTGCTAACTTTTTGATATATCGTGTTTAATGCTTAAAGTTTAAGAATGTACATAAATACGTTGGAAATACGCTTAAACAAAGGGATGCAGTTTACGGATAATTATGGAGCAAACATTTTCAATAGATAAATCAAATATGAGATTGATATGGTCGTGTTGCCAGTTAAACAACACGTCTTCACTTACATTAGCTCAGTTTAATAATAATAATGATGTCTTTGATTGGCTTACAGAACAAAGTCTCGCCTGATTGGCCACCATGAAGCATCTGATGTCCCTGTAACCACTCTGAGCCTTTTGCATAACAACAAAAAAGCATCCTGAAGCAAGCCAACTCTTACCTAATAAACCCGAACGCTGCCTAAAAGCAACCAATATGGCAGCCAATCGGATGTATCATCTCTTCAGCAATCCTTTGGCAGAGTCTAGCCGTCTTTTGGGTGAACTCCCACTCTTCCAAAGTATTTCAAATGATTTCCCTGACTGAGCTGCGGTTGCTTTCTCTTCTCGGTGCTCAGACAAAACTCACCAGGGCTCTCCGCTCAAAACCTTTACATCAATCTGAGGACAGTTGCCACCCTGTGTTAAAATTAGGACTTTGTTCACCGCGGCTGCATGTTGAGTCATCACTCGGCCCGGCACAGTTGTTTTCATGTTCCCTCGATGGACGGGATTACGACAGGATTATATTGATTAAACGACTGATGAAATGAACAAACAAACAAAATGTTATTGGGAATCACATTATTGAGGTGTCAACACGACTGTTTGCTCATTACGATGCTGACCAGGAACTCTCCATTCACAAAACTGTGAACAAAAGCAATCTACAGCAGTAAACATATTGCTATCTTTTCGTAGTGAAGCGAGGAGCAGAGAATAAGCAATGATTTTAAATTGACTCCTTTTTCTCTCGTGCATGTTATTAGCTCTAAGAAGGATATCCTTTTTAATCCTCTGAGACCCACACAGGACATTTCCGTTTTTGTATGTTGTTGTGTTTTGCCTAATAAATTGTCATTTCTTCAAGGTTCAAGGTTCAAGGTTCTTTATTGTCAAACTAACATAGCTACAGAGTAATTATGTCGTTGAAAATCTTAGGACACAGGCTTCTCCAACAATGCAACACAATAATACAGATAAGCAGACAATATTAACCAATATTAAAATATACTATATTAAAAGTAATACAAAAAGAAAAAGTGAAAAAAAAAGAAAAAGGAATTATATATTAGATAATAGATCAATAATTACTATAATATCTTTACAGTATAATCAAGTTTTACACATCCCAGAAATCAGCACAACCTCAGCTAATGATATATGTCACTCATTAGAGACTTATTCTATAATATGGGATATTTGCCCATAAATAAAACGGAGCATGATTTTTTTACTTATTTCATTAAAAATAACTGCTAACCATAACATTGAAAGAAACATTCAAGACAGAAAAGTGCACACATTTATTATCATTGTATCAGAACTGATTAGAAGATTCTAACTTCTTCTGTTCATTAGTTATGCCCATTCTTTTGGGTAGTGTCCATGGGCGCTTTTTTGGCCCTGCCCATTTTGAAGACTACACATGTGTTGCCTTATGTGTGGTTTTCTCAATCTCTGCCTGTAACTGCAGCAGAACACACAAAGGTACAAAGCTTTTTGAATATATCTTCACATTATCTTCTTTTAATTTGGTTTGCTTATGTCGTTTGTATTATGTTTGTTTATCTCTATACGCAACTTCTACTGCACGTCTGTCCACCCTGTGAGAGGGATACGTACTCTGTTGCTTTCCCAGAGGTTTATAACACATTTGCATATCATGTTTGATGCAAGTTTAAGAAAGCACATACATACTTTGGAAATACCCTTAACAAAAGGGAACAATACCTTTTTAAGGATGCTTATGGCGCAAAATGTTCAAAAGTAATGCAGATATGAGATTTCTATTGGATTTCGATTGTAGTTTGCAACGCATGTCTTCACTTACATGGAATAATTACAGTAGTGTAAACTTGTAGCTTGCAAGTTTTGTATTTGTTGTCATATTATCAGTGTGTTTTGCGGGGTTAATTGCAAGTTGCAAGTTTAAGAATGCACATGAATGTTTAGAAAGTTATCATTCATTAGATGTAGCCTATATTTTGCAGTGAGATGCTTGTGTTTCTGTATTTCCAGAACAAAAAGGAACTTATTTGAAACTAATACAAGTCCCCCTTGTGTCCATGTTTGCAACATCTGACAGAGAACTCACAGTCTGAGCGCGGCTGTGTTTTCTGACACTTCTCAAAGAGTTATTTTTAGTCTGTCACAGCGAGAAGATGCCGGCTCAAATCCCCAATTAAAGCGGCGGGGACAGAACAACAGAGCGGGGATCACAGAGCGAGCGCTGGTGCGCTGGTGCGCTGGTGCCTTTTCACTGTTGTGTGTTTTCTGTGTCATGTGTCAGTTTGTGTGTGTGTGTGTGTGTGTGTGTGTGTGTGTGTGTGTTTATTTTTTCATGGGCTTCTGGCACCTGCTGCAGTGTGACGGCCCCCGAGACCTTCTGCATGTGAGCAGCAAATATTAAAAGGTTTGCGGGCAGAACAGCTGTCGGGGCAGAGCAGGAAAACAAGCGTCCCCCGGTCTTCCCCCGTGGGTTTGTTGAGGACAGGACTTACAAACAAGACTCTGTTGAGAGCCGCAAATCTGTTAAATAAACAAATACATGTCTGAAAATGCAAGGGAAGACGATGTGTCAGTGACAAGAGAGACATCTTATTCCAAAACCTGCAGATTGAATTTATAGTCAGTTAGAAAAACAAACAAATTTGTGTCTGCAAAAAAGATGCCAAAGGTAATTAATATCCGATGTTGCTTAAGCTTTTTTCAATAATATTGAACATTGTCACTTCTTCTGTTACATTATGTACAAAGATCATATTGGCAAAGATGATCAATCAGTAAACGGTCACATGCTCACTCCTAACTAAATTAAATGCCTAATTAAGTGAATAACCGAATGGTCAACAGGTGAAAACTGAGCATATGGTGGAGCAATGTAATCATTACATAACTCACGTCTACATTACGTAATATTTACACTAATTACAAAACCTTTTACTGAATGTGTAGAGGGTAATAATAATTAAAGCTGCAAGCAGCGTTGAGCGGGTCTTCGATGCTCCGCAGGCAGTTGTCCGAACGTCGATGTCAGACAGATGTCTCGAGGACTCGGCCGTTGACAAACGTGGGAAGTTTCAGGCCGATCAGACAACGTACATAGGAGTTACAGCAGTATCATAAACATTGTGTTTGATGGCGAGTGATCTGTTACCATGGCAACGGAATTTGATGACACCCCATAATTGATATAGAGCTGTTCAGAGCCGGACCATTAGCCATCATCTGAAGTCTGGTGCCGTTTAGACCATTTTCATGGGAGTAACGGCAACATTGTGTTTTATGGCGAGGGATGCGTTGCCATGGAAACAGCATATGACGACATCCCATAATTGGCGTAGAGCTGTTGAGGGCCAGACCATTAATGATAGTCTGAGGTCTGGTGCCATTTGGACAATTTTCCATTGAATTACGACAACATTGTGTTTTATGGCGAGGGAAGCGTTGCCATGGAAACGGGATATAATGACATTCCATAATTGACGTAGAGCTGTTGAGGGCCGGACCATTAATGATAGTCTGAAGTCTGGTGCCGTTTGGACGATTTTCCATTGAATTACGACAACATTGTGTGTTATGGCTGAAGTCGAATAGTCATAAACACGTCGGATAGTGAAAGTGCATTCGGATTCTCTAAAGTACCGCAGTCTCTTCTCCTAAGTCCTTTTGCATTCTCCTATCCACTATCCCTTAACCCCGTGACGTTTCACTCAGAGGTCAAGGAATAGGAGATAGGGTTAGAACTTAGGAGCTGATTTTTAAACTATCCGACCGCAACCGAGATGTCCTTCAACATGGCGTGCTGAAATTCATTTCCGGGACACTACCGGAGGACCGAGGAGTCGAGGAGTCGAGGAGGGGGATTTGATGAAATGAGAAAGGGCCCATGTCTTAGTTGTATGTGTTCACTAGGAGATAGTTTGAGATAGTTTGTATGTGTCAGTTTGTTGGCCTTGAAATAAAGGTATTTTCGGTTCAAACTCGTATTTGTTCCTGCATTTGGGTCCTGCCTGCTTCACTCACCCTGACACTTTATGGGAAAGTGTTGGGCTGTAGCGTGTTGGCATGGGTGTGCCACAGTAACACGATATGTGATAAACCCTTTGAACAAATACTGTAACCTGAAGCCTGTGTATATCTGACGTATTACTCTTTATTATGAGTTTTCACCGTTGCAATGATCACACTAAATCAGTGGTTCTCAAAGTGGGGGGCGCGCCCCACCAGGGGGGCGCAGAGGCATGACAGGGGGGGCGCGAGAGACCAGGAGGAAAAATGGTTATTTAAAAAAAAAATTAAATAAAAAGATAAAAAAAAAAAAAAATCATATTTTGAAAAATTATTGATTCGAAAATAATATGATACAGTACAGTACTATTACGTCTGGGTCTCTGTGTTTCATTAAAGCTCCGCTCTGTGTGTGTGTGGAACGAGCCATTTTGTGTGTGTGCGCGAGCGAGAGAGAGAGCGCATCGGTACCGGAGATCGTTGTTGTTAGCTTCTGGTGCTAGCGAGCTACGCTAACGGATATAAGGAGTTTTTTCAACAACAAGGTGGAGGAGAGTCCTCTCCTGTCAGGCTGAGAGACTCAGTGAACTAAAGGACTCTCAGTGTTATCTCAGTGGGTCTCAAACGTTTGGGTCACCATTAATGTAAACAATTATTTCCGAGGCACACGTTTATATGATCATTATAGTTATAAAAAATAAGAGAAAAAACAGGAATGAAATACTATATGACAGTAAAACAAGAATAAAGTTTAAAAGGGGAGTGATTTGTAAAATATCCATAAAGAAAAAGTCAATCTGTTTACAGTTCTGTTTCAAATGGGTGTGTTGAGAGATGTATCCATAGATCTCTCCATGTTGCTCTCAAAGTGCACCAGATTGATGCTTTCAACTTCAATATTTAAAAATAAATCTTCCCGGGGGAGCATCCACCGGGACCCCCCTATGTGAGGTCCACACACCATAGCACTTTACCCCTGCTTATCGAGCCTTCATTGTAACTGTCGTGGGGACATTGTGTGTGCGTGGGGAGTGTTGCAGTAATAATAATAATAATAAATTCGATTTATAAAGCACCTTTCATTGCTCACAGCAATCCCAAGGTGCTACAGGAGGCATAATAAAAACAAACAAAATAAACAAAAGTTTAATCAAAAGCTTTAAAGTAGAAAGTTCCACTGTAGCGCCCGGTACATTAATGGGAAACCCTAAATGTTTGAGCACCCTATGAACGTCAAGCTACCCCACAGCACCCCAAAATAAATCTCTGGCGCCGCCACTGAGCCTGACTATTGATGTTGGGGGGGCCCCGCCTTTTTTTTTTTCCAAAGGGGGGGCCTGCCAGAAAGAGTTTGAGAACCACTGCACTAAATGTACCCTCTTGTAGGGTTCTGTAATCAACCCACTGATTTGGGTGATGTTGGGAACAAGTATTCAGTTGAAGGTACACTGCTTACAATGTAAAACAAGATAAACAATGTGTTTCCTATATATGCAGAAGACAGGATTACTACAAGCTCATTGAAGCAAAACAACAAAAGGAGCGGTTTGTTTTTGTCCCTAAACAACCTCCTATTTAAATCTGTAACACACCCCTTTGTGCAGCAGAGGAGGCGTGACAAAGCTCACCTCAGACTAACCAGGAAACAGTTTGTTCTTCTTCCTCACTGCAGAGAGACAGACGGACTGAAAAACAGACGATCAGATTCACCTTCGGACCAAACTAACAACTTCCTCTGAGTTCAGCTACAGGAGAGAAAAGTGGAAACTACAACACTGCTGCTTCAACCTGCGGACCGACACGCTGAAGGTGAGCCTGACTCCAACACCACTCAATACCTGTTGAAACCTGCTTTAAAGGTTTTAGGCGATAGCGTAGCTTAGGGTGCGGTCACACCAGCCGTTCAAAGTCCGGTTGAATCGAACCCTGGTGCGGTTCATTTGGGTCGGTGTGAACACAGTCCGAGGCCTCTTAAGTGAATTAAACAACCGGACTCTGGTCCGCTAAAATAGGTGGTCTCGGACCGCTTGCTAGTGAACTCTGGAGCGGTTCATCAGTGTGAACGCAGTCCGCACTAAAACACAGGAAGCGTAGTATTTACGTGGCACAAGAACGCGGGTGTCTTCATTTCTTTAGTGAAAGAGTGAAGCAGAATGATGTGTAAAGCAAAAACAACTATAGGCCTATCAAACTAAAAACTATACATAAAAGTCAGAGCCACCTGCCGTCGGTGAAACCCCCTCCTTACTGCAGAACGTCTCTCATTATATGTTATAATGTTTTGTATCGCACACCACACGTTGTCTGATTATATAATCAGGGGTGCACATAAACTGGTACGCATGCGCGGCAAAAATCTGAATTGCGTAACGCCACTACGCGCCTTTGCGTACCTCAAAACATCAAAACAAAACACTTATTTCGTCTACACGTGTTTCTTGTCAACACGCAATGGAGTAAACTACGAGACATGTGAAAAAACCAAAGACATTAAGCAGCTACGTTGCCGTTTCGCTCCCTGCAAAGACTCTTCGGTATTTCTATGACTGAGTGAACTGGGTGCTGGCCGAGCCGCGCAGGACATAACCGACGGACCTGTGAAGCTTTACAGGAGGCAGAGGCTTATCACTGGACGACAGAGTTGGTCGCCGTGTGCACAGACGGGGTTAACGTCGGTATGAACAACAGAATTGTGCCGAAACTGGCTGCAGCGGGAGACTCCCCTGAGCACACTCTGTGCCCCGCGCACACACTGGAGCACTGCGCACAATCAGCTGATCACAACGTTCACGATCTGTGGTCAAGCTGCTGCAGTTTTATTTACAACAAAGTGGAGTAAAACACACAGTTGCAAACTTACTCAGGGTGTTAATGGAGGAGTTTGAAATCAGACAGAGAGGTGGAAGAGTACTCAGATCTTGTACTTGAGTAAAAGTAGAAGTACAGAGTGTTACTCTGTTACAGTAAAAGTCCTGCATTCAAAATGTTACTCAATTAAAATTAGAAAAGTATTATCATCAAAATATAGTTAAAGTACCAAAAGTAAAAGTAGTCGTTGTGCAGATTGGTCCATTTCAGAATAATATATCTGATATGTTTTATAATGATTGATCATTAAAGTGGTCTCAAAGCTGGTGAAGGTGCAGCTCGTTTAACAAATTAGATCAAAGTCAAGTACAAATATCATATAAGTACAGTACTTGGATAAGTGTACTAAACTTCCCACATCTGAAATCAGATATGACTTCAAGTCATGTGATCATTTCTTAGTATTTGATCCTCCAACTTGGCCTCAGGAAATGCAAGGACTTCACAGTTTTGGCAACAAGTTTTGGAGAAAGCAAATCTGAGGCTTAAAAAGAGACAGGGAGGTGCATCATCATCATCTTCCTCATCTATCATGCAAGATGTGTAAATAGAGGACAGAGGAGGACCACGCTTCGTGTGGGGTGAGTACCAAACGCTGTCTCCTGGTACTCATCTGAGTAACTCACTCAAAAAGTTATGTGTACCCCTGGTGATAATCATATGCGCCGTTGCTGTTGATACGCTCTCCAGATTAACAACAGCATGAGAATAACCTGCCGATGCTCCATGGCGGAGGCTCCCGTAGAAATTGCCGGGATTTGCATTTTTACCCCCTTAATGTCTGACCAATTGTTGAACAGCATTTCCGAGCACATGATTTATGTTTAAAGTGTATAGTCCGTTTGAGTTTTGCCCGTGTGAACGCAAACCGAACCTTCACACCGCAGGACTTTCCCTGGTACTAACTTGCACGAAGGCGTGTCTGCTGCTATATATATTGCCACTGTTACATTGTTTTGAAACTACTTACACGTTATTTTACATTTCACACTTTTATTTAACTTCAATTTACATGCATACGACACACCTGGAACAGCGTGATGCCGTTATTGTTATGTCTTGACTGTGCAATAAAACAAACAAACTGGCGAAGCTTTATTTATTGTGTCCCACCCCAAATTTGCAGAATAGAAGAATGTGAGAGCAGACAGGTGTCGGTGGTTGAATTTATCAGAAACACAAGTCTTACACACATAGACACAAGTAATTTATCATGTCATTTGTTTTAGATAAATAAGGGAAAACACCAAACAAGGGTTGATGTCCTTTTCCAAAATCAGCCTGAGGGGGTAATATATAATAAATACATAAAGATAAAGTCCATTGTTATAATGGGGTATTTTATTTGTAAATTACCCTTATGAACTCCATCATGTCTGAGGTCGGAAAGTAAACAAACGCCTCATACAGCGGGTGGGCTTCATACCCCCTCCCCCCCGTGTAGTTCTTCTTCTCTTGTTTTTTTTTTTACTTGCCGTGAAGTAGTTTTGCGGCCTGCCAGTAAACCCAGAGAAGAAGAAGACGAAGTGACGTCAGCGTAATCTTGCCTCAGGGAAAGTACCGCAGTAAGTTCATGCGAACTTAGTTCATGATCGCGTTCACACCAAAAAGAGCCGGTACTAAAATTAGTTCATGCGAACCTTTTTACCCCCTCGAAAGTCCCTGCTAGAGAGCAGGGACTTTCGAGCGGCTCTTTTGTGAGAAAAGAGCTATATTCCTGATTGGCTGGGCGGATTGCAAACCACGCCCCGTAAAACTCCCAAAAGGTTTTGTGAAGCCGCCATTTTATTATCCTTGCATTAGCATTATTAGCATTAGCATTAGCCCAGCGCAGAAACGCAGAGATACTAACTTATGGCAACACAAAATAAAACATGGGAGCGGAGGAGATGAGGAGGTGTCGGCGTTCTGGCGATTTACTCGGAAGGCTTCAGTAGAAGCTGCTGGGAGTCCCAGCAGCTTCTACTGAAGCCTTCCCCAACTCCGGGGACTTCCGGCCGGGGACTTTGGGCGGCAGTATACGCCGTGAAGTGGTTTGCAGCCTGCCAGTAAACCCAAAGCAGAAGAAGAAGAAGTGACGTCAGCGGCATCATTTGCCTAATCCTCCCCCAGGGGCTTTTTCCGGTGTGAACGCGATCTGTACTTAGTTCATGAGAACTAAAGAGTTCGCATGAACTAAGTTCTCATGAACCTTTGTGGGAAAAGTACCGCAGTGTGAATGCGCCTAATGCGATTGGCACTAGCCCCCTGGCGGATTCAGTGCCGTGGTACTTTAGTGCCGGCACTAAAGTACGGCAAGTCCTGCGGTGTGAAAGCGGCTAATGTAACAAACTGTCGTCTGGTGCGCATCAGAGAAGCGGACTATTAGGTAATGCACCCTTACGGCCCGTCCACACTACAGCTTCGACAGCTTCAAAAACAGTTTCCAATAGGGCTGTGCAATTAATCGTATTTTAATCGCGATTACGATTATGGTTTGCGACGATTATGAAAACAGCATAATTGACAAAATACGATTATTTTGCTGGGTGCGCTTTCGCCCCTCCCTAAAAGCCCACGTGGGAGTGACATGTGTTGTGAGTGTTCAGCGCGAGCGAAGATGTCAGAATAAGATCAGCAACTCGTTAAAAGAAGGGTAAAACTATTTCCACTATTTGCAAGTACTTTGTCGTTACATTTCACATCGCTAAAGACATGTGCCCAGTTAGCACTGTTAGCAACCAGGGCTTCAAGCAACTTGTCAACACGTTGGACAAGCGTTACGCGATGCCGTCTTGGTGTTATTTCAGCAGGTCTGCGCTGCCTGCACTATATGACAAATGCCGTGGGGAAGTTGAGAGAGATGCGGCTTCAGCTGACTACTTTGCCACCACAACAGACCTATGGTCTAGCCCAGGGGTGCGCAACCAGTCGATCGCGAGATGTGTCCAAAAATAGAACAACAATATTCTGTTTTATCGTTAATGTCCTGTAACATAATCTTCCTGTGCCAGAATAATGCACTTGAACGCATCAAAGCTTTGTGATTGGCCGGCGTCACCCCATGTGTCGGGGCGTGGCTGAGGGTCTTCAGTCCAGGTGGCTTGTCACCTGCCTGCGCTCATCTCTGAAACCAGACCATGTCAACAGGCTGGTGTTTCTTGCAAAACATCTTTAAGAGATGACACGAGCAGCCCTACCAGCATTTGCCATGGTGGCCTAAACATTTTTATTTGGTCTTAAATTGTAGTTCAACATTTATTTCCTGTTACTTCTGGACCATGACGATTGGCCAGCCTTCAACGTTTAACTGAGTGGAATAATGAATATGTTTTACCAACATGTTGGCTATATGTTAAGGAGTTTTCAGGTTGTGACAGTGCACTGCATCATATTTGATTTAACTTATTTTGGTCTAATTTATTTTTATTTATCATATTAATAATATATGTTTAGTATGGTTTTGGAAGTGTGCTCCAACATATTTGTTGATCTTGTTTATTAGTAAAATATTATTTGTTTTAAAGTTCAATAAATGGTCAATAAATAATCGTGATATCAATTATTGACACAAATAATCGTGATTATGATTTTTGCCATAATCGCACAGCCCTAGTTTCCAACGCGTCTGCCCATTCACTTTGAATGGGGTGACTTCACGTTGCCTCGCTTTTCGCCGAACTGAATTGTGGGTAACATAGCGGTCCGACGCCGGAATAGCCAGCGCCAGCCAATCCAATCATATGCCAGTCCAAACTCTAGCCAATCAAACCGCTGCTTGTGTGTCAGGGGCGGGAGATTCATGTGATTGGTTGTTGGTCGAGCTTCAGACGCGCCCAGCTCCAAGCTTTTTTTGAAGCTGTAGAGTGGACGGGCCGTTAGGAACCTTCCTAACGGAGTGAAATGACCCGGAAGTCCCTCAGTGCCTCAGTCCCTAGTCTAGATCGGGGGTTCCCAACCTTTATTGTGCCAAGGACCGGCAGATACATAAAAAAAAAATCGCGGACCGGTTGTCAATTTTAACCATGATTTTGACTGATTTGAATATTTACTCACCAGCAGGTGGCAACAGAGGCTAATTGTATGTAACAGCCTGAACAAATAATAGAACAATATGCATCCGAAACATATTAACAACATTTAAAACCAGGATACAATTCAAACAAATTAGGACCACTGTACAGTGTACACACACATATTGTGTACATACACATATTGATATAACTGAAATGTCAGTGAGACCCCTGGGCTTGTTTGCCAGCCATAATAACGTCATACCGGGGCGTTCGTTCCGGTGCACTCCGACAGCATTTAGCACTACATCGAGATGAAGAACTTCTTTTGGGAACACCCACATACCTATGGAGTTGGTCAGATGTGTGTACATTACTGTTCATGGTCATTTGAAAACAAATGCCGTTGATGGACACACACACACACACACAGCGGAGCTGGGTAAGGTGAACAGGATGTCATCTACAGGTTTTAAAGGGAGTGTTTGAGTTAGACGGAAACCTTAACAAGTATTCAGTTGAAGGTACACTGCTTACAATGTAAAACAAGATAAACAATAATGTCTGCCTTAAGGCCCGGACACACCGAGCTGACAACAAAGAACGGACCCCGACTGTTGCGTCGCCTCGCGTCTCTGCGTCTTAGTCATGTGTCGCACTGGAACACACCGCAAAGACTTCAGCCGACGGCCAAGAAGCAGGTACGAACTGCGCATGCGTGAGTGGCAATAACTCTCCTTACCAGCAGGCGGCGGTAGTGTGTATTCGTCATTCAAAAGAGACAACACCCGGAAGACAGACTGCGTGATATTAACAAACAACAAATAGCGTCTGCGTTCCATGTTCACTCTACAGCGAGACGCTCACGGGGCTTTCCCGAACCTGAGTCGAGAGCTGGAGGTAAAGGAAATGTCAGATTTGCCTTCTTAATAGTTTGTTTGGGTCCCTCCCTTCCGTTTCGCTTCTCATGCACTGATTCGCTAGCTGAACAGCCAATCAGAGTGATTTATTTCGCAGACTGCCTTTGGCCGACTGCCCGCCGGGTTTTCGGCCGAACAAGCGTCGGGTCGGCTAAAAAGACCCAACGGTGCGGGACACACCAATCCGAGTAGGGCGTGTCGACGCTCATCGTCGGCCTGACGCCCACCAACGCCGATAATCGGGTTGGTGTGTCCGTACCTTTTATATATGCGGCTGACAGCATCGCTACAGGCTCATTGAAGTAAAACAACAAAAAGTTAGTTTTTGTCCCTACTTTAAATAACCTCCACTTTAAATCTGTAACACACCCTTCTTTACAGGTGGAGCTGCAACATTTAGCAGAGGACAAACCAGGAGACAGTTTGTTCTTCTCCCTCACTGCAGAGAGACAGACGGACTGAAAAACAGACGATCAGATTCACCTTCAGACCAAACTAACAACTTCCTCTGAGTTCAGCTACAGGAGAGAAAAGTGGAAACTACAACACTGCTGCTTCAACCTGCGGACCGACACGCTGAAGGTGAGTCTCCAAACATCACTCAAAGTGAATTTCAGTCAGTAGAGGAGGGGGAGGGGAGCCGTGACTGACTGTACTTCCTGTCTGCTGTGTTTCAGCTTCACTCAGAAGACAACACGGCTTCCAGATCGTAGGAAGATCTCTGCTGTCCGGTCTTTCAGGAAGTCTTTAGAGATCCCGTTGTTCTGTCCTGGAGCCACAGCTTCTGTGAAGCCTGTCTGCAGACCTGGTGGAGAGAGAAACCAACACGAGTGTCCCGTCTGTAAGAGAAGATCTTCAAGAGGAGAACCTCCCTGTAACCTGCTGTTGAAGAACCTGTGTGAGACCTTCTTACAGGAGAGAGACCAGAGACCTCCAGAGGCTCTCTGCAGTCTGCACTCTGAGAAACTCGGACTCTTCTGTCTGGACCATCAGCAGCCAGTGTGTGTCGTCTGCAGAGATTCAAGAACACACACCAACCACAGATTCAGAATCATGGATGAAGCTGCTCAGGATCCCAGAGAGGAGCCCCAGGAAGCTCTGCAGCCCTTAAAGAAGAAACTGAAGCTCTCTGAAGAAGTTAAAGTGAAGTTTGATCAAGCAGCAGGACACCTGAAGGTCCAGGCTCAACACACAGAGATGCAGATTAAGGAGCAGTTTAAGAAGCTTCACCAGTTCCTAGAAGAGGAAGAGGAGGCCAGGATGGCTGCACTGAGGGAGGAAGAGGAGCAGAAGAGGATGATGATGGAGGCTATGAGCAGAGAGATAGCAGCTCGTTCACCCACAGTCAGAGCCACGGAGGAGGAGCTGCAGCGCCCCCTGCTGGAGGATCCACAGCTGCCCTCAGGAGCTCTGATAGACCAGGCCAAACACCTGGGCAACCTCAGCTTCAACATCTGGAGCAAGATGAAGAAGATGGTGTCCTACTCTCCTGTCATCCTGGACCCAAACACTGCTAGTCCAAACCTCATCCTGTCTGAAGAGCTGACCAGCGGGAGACTCGGAGCAGAGAGGCAGAAGCGTCCTGATAATCCAGAGAGGCTTGGTGGTTACGCCTCTGTCCGGGGCTCCGAGGGCTTCATCTCAGGGACTCACAGCTGGGATGTCCAGGTTGGAGACGGCACCGTCTGGTTTCTGGGTGTGTTGGCAGAGCCTCTCCAGAGGAAGGGAGACAATCTGACCGGAAAATGGATGATACATTTCGACGGAGGTAAATATGCAGCAATGTCACCAGACTTTCACACTCCTCTCCGCCTGAAGAAGAAGCTCCAGAGGGTCCGAGTGAATCTGGACTGGAACAGTGGAGAGTTGTCGTTCTCTGATCCTGAATCTAACACACACATACACACCTTCACACACACTTTCACTGAGAAGATGTTTCCATTCTTTAACACTGAGGAGGAAGTGAAGATATTACCACTGAACGTCCGTGTGACGATGGAACAGAACAAATAGAAATAAAGAGTTTGTTTATTATGTTGTGTATTTCCTTTAAGGGAACAGTCACTGAATTTAACTGATCAATTTGAACCTGCTGTAGAATTATACCAAAGATTATTACATGTTTTCTGGCCAAAAATACACTACAATCTGCCCTTGTGTGTGTAGCACTGAGCTAACATACCTGCATGATTCTTGTGTTTCTGGGTTTATATCTTCATGGTTTTTTTATGGCACTCATTGTAAGTCGATTTTAAATAAAAATGATTTTAAAAGACAACTTCATGTTTGAACGTCCAATCATTGTCAGATCTATCAGTCTAGTTCAAGGGTGCCCAACTTTTTTGTTGTGCTAGTGACTTGTCAACGGGCCGGGGGGCTGTGTGTGCTGGCGAACTGTCGCTGCGGGGAAACGGCGGACCTCTGTCGGTGCAACTACAATGATGCCATTTAAAAACATACAAAATTAAGGGCGGTGACGGCCGTCAGCGAATCGAGCCGGCCCTTGGCGACCGGCCGTTCTGTTATTCACCAGATTCTACAGATGGCCAGTCCGCGGACTTTTTTGACAAACATCATATGTGTAATTCGTGGCATAAGATAATCTTTCTCTCGACTTGTGCCACGAATTACACATATGATGTTTGACAATTAAAAAGATAATGTTGCAAGTAAAAAAAAAAAAAATGGTCGTAAAACTGTGAAGTAACACATTGTTTTGTGTGAAGCGCTGAATGAACTACATCTCAGGTCTTGCACACGTCACCAACACCAAGATGGTCGTCACGTTAGCACATTTCACCTCTTTCTTTCAGAACGAAGCGAAAAGTATTAAAAGAGGTGAAAATCACTACAAGTCTGGCCGTGTGCCACAAAGGGGAGTTGGTCTGTTCCGTAAGAGCCAGGATGCGGGAAGGTTTCGGTGAGTACCACGAGTGTAATGTGTAACGTTAATGACAGCTAGCTAAATTCACTTACGTGCCTCTGGGACTTGTAGTCTTTCTAGTTGCGTATTTTTCATAGTCTTATATTTCAACAGTTTTAAGACAAACTGTGACTTTTTTGACATGGAAATGATTTTTTAAGATTGACTAAGATAAGATGAACCTTTATTAATCCCCGAGGGGAAATTCAGTTGTACAAAGCAGCAACAAACAAACATCATACGTGTCAATGGCCTTTGACAAAATCTCAAAACTGACATGTGTCTTTAGGGCTGTACCGTTAGCACACGTGAAGTTTGACCACTTGCACAGGAGTTATAGCAATATCGTGCTTAACGGCGAGGGATGCGATGATGACACCCCATAATTGACATGGAGCTGTTCAGGGCCGGAGCATTAGCCATCATCTGGTGCCGTTTGGACCATTTTCATAGGAGCAACGGCAACATCGTGTCTTATGGTGAGGGATGAGTTGCCATGGCAACGGCATATGGTGACACCCCATATTTGACAAAGAGCTGTTGAGGGCCGGACTAGTAGCCATCATCTGAAGTCATTGCAATAGGGTCTTCGCCGACCTCAGGTCTCAGACCCTAATAATCCTTATATTTATTATAGCGCTTTTTCAATGACTCAAAGCGGGTAAGCGAGCCATTTCTAAAAGGCTGTGCGGTACATGCAGACCCATGAATACTAATATCACTGAGGAGGGGTTCGGGGGGGCAGTAAATGTGTCAATGTGGCTGCGAGTGTGTGTCTGTGACAAATAGGATTATATTAATTGTTGCCGCCGGTCCTTTGAAACACATTTCATCTGAATGTTGACGTGTTTAAGGAACCTTATTCTGAAATGGTTCCTTTTTTACTGAAGAGCTAACTGACCTGAGATCTGTTATGGCAGTGTCAACAGGTGTGTGTTGTTACAGTGTGTATTTGTCGGTGTGTGTGAGGTAGATGCAAGGGTTGTGCTTTTTTTACAGTATGGATGTGTTGTGTCCTTGTTGTTGCATTCACCTGCTGCTGTAAGCATTTTGAAAGAGACATACCAGGAAATAACTCACTTGCACACAAATCCTCAGATGAAAGGTGGACACATGTATATTCAGCCACTCTATGGTTTGTTTAACCTTGAAGCATGAATAGAAACCCCAAATGATATTTCCTACTTGCAAATGATTATTATTGTCTGTCCTTTTTAATGTCACTTGCATTTATTTGACCTGTAATGAAATATGCAACGCAAATGCAATTGGTGTACCTTGTTTATTTTGTATTATTTAATTACTGCTATTTTCCTCTTCATACAGTTTGGTATCCCAGGTGGATTAGGTAAAGGTAAAACATGGATCACATGAAAAAGAAAGAGGGCTAATATGATTGTCTAGCACCCATAAGATTAATTGTTGACCTGCACATGCATGTTTATGCCACCAGGGGGAAGGTCATGCGGTTCATGATTGGTTTATTCTATGAAGTAGTGTAGTAGTATGTGCCTGTTCGCTAGGAAGTTAAAAGAACGCTTTTCTAAACCTACAATTGCGTTTAAAAAGTGAATATGTTTGCAATAAAAAGACAGAGAGAGATGGACAGACGCATTATGAGTATGTGTGTGTAGTAGAAGTGGGTCACAGTGACAGATCCACTCACACGTGTCTTCTCTGCTGTGATTTCTGTTTCCGTCGAGGAGAGAGTTAAGTATGTGCCGTCGCGCAAAGTGCACCGTCTGCGATATTAATAATAGCACAAGTAAATGAGGGAAGGGAATTAGTCTCAGCGCAGCGTCGATGTGATGTGACAAATTAGGTCGTCTCAGATAACGGCGATGATTTGTCGGAGACACGGACGCGCAGCGGAGGGATGGGAGCAGGCCACGCATTACAGAGCTGCTCATCGATGGGACACTTGACCTGGAACGGGTCAAACACTGGTCAAACTGCATCAGGGGGCTGTGGACTTCTCCTGCTATTACATCCTTATACAATGTTGAGTTGAACACTGTTTTTTTAAATATCAAACATGTGCCTCGTGGTTTTGTTATAGAGGGACTCTTTGACGAGAAATGAATGTTCCTCAATGCAGCGGGAGAAGAAGAAAACATCGTTTTTTATTGATCCCAATTTGGGAAATGTTTGCGTTGGAGCAGCATAAAAAAGACATGACATTGAACAATAAATTAAAAGACATAAACAAGAAAGTAGCAAATATACATGTTGAATTAACAAGGTACTCAGAAGTACTCAGATATAGCAGTTGTAGGGCGACTTTGTTCTGATACACCAAAAGAAGTAAACAAGTATTTGTGGTAAAGGGTCAAAGGTCACGTGTTGTTATCCTCTCCACTGTGGAGACTTGCTTCAATGTATTGAACATGTCAGAAACAAAACATACAACAATAATAATGATATATATTTATTTTTTTCTCACTCAAAATAATAATTATAACAAAGTACAAAAAAATACAATCAGAAATAGATTACTTTTAGAAGAAATAACAAATGGGATTTTACAGGTCCTGTTCATAACCATTAATGATTTGGCTCGTAAATAATACTTTCACAGTTTAGATTGGCACAACATTTCAGTGCATCATTACAGTTATTCCACAGACTACCTTTTGATGAGATGCAATGAAGTTTGGCATTTGTTCGTACGGGTGGACTTTGAGGAACTGGGATGGACATTTAACTATTTCTTATATTTTATAGACCAAACTATCAAGAAATGTAATGTTTTTGAAGATATCTGCTTTTAACTGGCCTTTTGTCACGTTGTGTATTCACCTGGAAACCGTTTCCAAGTGTCCTGCACCGTTTTCTTTTCAATTCTGCTAAAGTCTTGTCAAATCGGTATTTATGTTTTTAGCTTGAAATGTTTGTAATTATTTGTGTTTGATTTGGTTTGTGTTGAGCCTTCAGGGCCACAGTACAAACTATATGTGAACATAACAATAATTTCAAAGCTCTCAGGGCAACTTCATGTGTTAATGTTTCATTAAAAGAAACAAAGAAAAACAAAATGAGGCAAAAGAAAGCAATCAAGCAAAAAGGAGAACATTGAGACGCGAGACAAATGTTGTAAACATGCTGAAAAAAGCAATTACAGGGATGGAAAAAAGACACACGCAATAAAAATGAACCTAATTAGGATAAAACACTCGGGAAAACAAGGAGAAAAGGGGATCTGTGAAGAAAGCAAAGGTGCAAAGTATAATACGTGGAAGAAGCTTCTCTCGTGAAGCTGTAGAAATGTCCTCAGTTATCTTGCTCATTCTTTCGTCTAAAAAGGAAAGGTTATGTCAAAGACAGCTACACCTTTCATAACTCAACACGCTTTTAGAAATGAGGGGACGTTTGTTTTTGTCATATTGTGATTTCAAAGAAAAGCGATCAGCTCCATAATCCCCCCTCTGCCGTGCAGGTGGAGCTTCTCCTCTTTGGCACATGTAACGGCCTGCGTGCTAATCTGACGTCAGATCCACGATGCCACCTGGTTTTTAACTCAGCCCCCCGGCAAAGTCAAAAACAGGGTCAGAGACGTCAGCGCTGTACAGTGTTCTGGGGATTAAGAGTCCTCTCCTGCTGATGTTCAGGTGTATATCAGTATGTAGTGTCTCTACTTTAAAGAGTCCTCTCCTGCTGATGTTCAGGTGTATATCAGTATGTAGTGTCTCTTCTTTAAAGAGTCCTCTCCTGCTGATGTTCAGGTGTATATCAGTATGTAGTGTCTCTACTTTAAAGAGTTCTCTCCTGCTGATGTTCAGGTGTATATCAGTATGTAGTGTCTCTACTTTAAAGAGTCCTCTCCTGCTGATGTTCAGGTGTATATCAGTATGTAGTGTCTCTACTTTAAAGAGTCCTCTCCTGCTGATGTTCAGGTGTATATCAGTATGTAGTGTCTCTACTTTAAAGAGTCCTCTCCTGCTGATGTTCAGGTGTATATCAGTATGTAGTGTCTCTACTTTAAAGAGTCCTCTCCTGCTGATGTTCAGGTGTATATCAGTATGTAGTGCCTCTACTTTAAAGAGTCCTCTCCTGCTGATGTTCAGGTGTATATCAGTATGTAGTGCCTCTACTTTAAAGAGTCCTCTCCTGCTGATGTTCAGGTGTATATCAGTATGTAGTGTCTCTACTTTAAAGAGTCCTCTCCTGCTGATGTTCAGGTGTATATCAGTATGTAGTGTCTCTACTTTAAAGAGTCCTCTCCTGCTGATGTGCAGGTGTATATCAGTATGTAGTGTCTCTACTTTAAAGAGTCCTCTCCTGCTGATGTTCAGGTGTATATCAGTATGTAGTGTCTCTACTTTAAAGAGTCCTCTCCTGCTGATGTTCAGGTGTATATCAGTATGTAGTGTCTCTACTTTAAAGAGTCCTCTCCTGCTGATGTTCAGGTGTATATCAGTATGCAGTGTCTCTACTTTAAAGAGTCCTCTCCTGTAGATGTTCAGGTGTATATCAGTATGTAGTGTCTCTACTTTAAAGAGTCCTCTCCTGCTGATGTTCAGGTGTATATCAGTATGTAGTGTCTCTACTTTAAAGAGTCCTCTCCTGCTGATGTTCAGGTGTATATCAGTATGTAGTGTCTCTACTTTAAAGAGTCCTCTCCTGCTGATGTTCAGGTGTATATCAGTATGTAGTGTCTCTACTTTAAAGAGTCCTCTCCTGCTGATGTTCAGGTGTATATCAGTATGTAGTGTCTCTACTTTAAAGAGTCCTCTCCTGCTGATGTTCAGGTGTATATCAGTATGTAGTGCCTCTACTTTAAAGAGTCCTCTCCTGCTGATGTTCAGGTGTATATCAGTATGTAGTGCCTCTACTTTAAAGAGTCCTCTCCTGCTGATGTTCAGGTGTATATCAGTATGTAGTGTCTCTACTTTAAAGAGTCCTCTCCTGCTGATGTTCAGGTGTATATCAGTATGTAGTGTCTCTACTTTAAAGAGTCCTCTCCTGCTGATGTGCAGGTGTATATCAGTATGTAGTGTCTCTACTTTAAAGAGTCCTCTCCTGCTGATGTTCAGGTGTATATCAGTATGTAGTGTCTCTACTTTAAAGAGTCCTCTCCTGCTGATGTTCAGGTGTATATCAGTATGTAGTGTCTCTTCTTTAAAGAGTCCTCTCCTGCTGATGTTCAGGTGTATTTCAGTATGTAGTGTCTCTACTTTAAAGAGTCCTCTCCTGCTGATGTTCAGGTGTATATCAGTATGTAGTGTCTCTACTTTAAAGAGTCCTCTCCTGCTGATGTTCAGGTGTATATCAGTATGTAGTGTCTCTACTTTAAAGAGTCCTCTCCTGCTGATGTTCAGGTGTATATCAGTATGTAGTGTCTCTTCTTTAAAGAGTCCTCTCCTGCTGATGTTCAGGTGTATATCAGTATGTAGTGTCTCTTCTTTAAAGAGTCCTCTCCTGCTGATGTTCAGGTGTATATCAGTAAGTAGTGTCTCTTCTTTAAAGAGTCCTCTCCTGCTGATGTCCAGGTGTATATCAGTATGTAGTGTCTCTACTTTAAAGAGTCCACTCCTTCTGATGTTCAGGTGTATATCAGTATGTAGTGTCTCTACTTTAAACAGTCCTCTCCTGCTGATGTTCAGGTGTATATCAGTATGTAGTGTCTCTACTTTAAAGAGTCCTCTCCTGCTGATGTTCAGGTGTATATCAGTATGTAGTGTCTCTACTTTAAAGAGTCCTCTCCTGCTGATGTTCAGGTGTATATCAGTATGTAGTGTCTCTACTTTAAAGAGTCCTCTCCTGCTGATGTTCAGGTGTATATCAGTATGTAGTGCCTCTACTTTAAAGAGTCCTCTCCTGCTGATGTTCAGGTGTATATCAGTATGTAGTGCCTCTACTTTAAAGAGTCCTCTCCTGCTGATGTTCAGGTGTATATCAGTATGTAGTGTCTCTACTTTAAAGAGTCCTCTCCTGCTGATGTTCAGGTGTATATCAGTATGTAGTGTCTCTACTTTAAAGAGTCCTCTCCTGCTGAAGTTCAGGTGTATATCAGTATGTAGTGTCTCTACTTTAAAGAGTCCTCTCCTGCTGATGTTCAGGTGTATATCAGTATGTAGTGTCTCTACTTTAAAGAGTCCTCTCCAGCTGATGTTCAGGTGTATATCAGTATGTAGTGTCTCTACTTTAAAGAGTCCTCTCCTGCTGATGTTCAGGTGTATATCAGTATGTAGTGTCTCTACTTTAAAGAGTCCTCTCCTGCTGATGTTCAGGTGTGTATCAGTATGTAGTGTCTCTACTTTAAAGAGTCCTCTCCTGCTGATGTTCAGGTGTATATCAGTATGTAGTGCCTCTACTTTAAAGAGTCCTCTCCTGCTGATGTTCAGGTGTATATCAGTATGTAGTGCCTCTACTTTAAAGAGTCCTCTCCTGCTGATGTTCAGGTGTATATCAGTATGTAGTGTCTCTACTTTAAAGAGTCCTCTCCTGCTGATGTTCAGGTGTATATCAGTATGTAGTGTCTCTACTTTAAAGAGTCCTCTCCTGCTGATGTGCAGGTGTATATCAGTATGTAGTGTCTCTACTTTAAAGAGTCCTCTCCTGCTGATGTTCAGGTGTATATCAGTATGTAGTGTCTCTACTTTAAAGAGTCCTCTCCTGCTGATGTTCAGGTGTATATCAGTATGTAGTGTCTCTACTTTAAAGAGTCCTCTCCTGCTGATGTTCAGGTGTATATCAGTATGTAGTGTCTCTTCTTTAAAGAGTCCTCTCCTGCTGATGTTCAGGTGTATTTCAGTATGTAGTGTCTCTACTTTAAAGAATCCTCTCCTGCTGATGTTCAGGTGTATATCAGTATGTAGTGTCTCTACTTTAAAGAGTCCTCTCCTGCTGATGTTCAGGTGTATATCAGTATGCAGTGTCTCTACTTTAAAGAGTCCTCTCCTGTAGATGTTCAGGTGTATATCAGTATGTAGTGTCTCTACTTTAAAGAGTCCTCTCCTGCTGATGTTCAGGTGTATATCAGTATGTAGTGTCTCTACTTTAAAGAGTCCTCTCCTGCTGATGTTCAGGTGTATATCAGTGTGTAGTGCCTCTACTTTAAAGAGTCCTCTCCTGCTGATGTTCAGGTGTATATCAGTGTGTAGTGTCTCTACTTTAAAGAGTCCTCTCCTGCTAATGTTCAGGTGTATATCAGTATGTATTGTCTCTACTTTAAAGAGTCCCCTCCTGCTGATGTTCAGGTGTATATCAGTATGTAGTGTCTCTCCTTTAAAGAGTCCCCTCCTGCTGATGTTCAGGTGTATATCAGTATGTAGTGTCTCTACTTTAAAGAGTCCTCTCCTGCTGATGTTCAGGTGTATATCAGTATGTAGTGTCTCTACTTTAAAGAGTCCTCTCTTGCTGATGTTCAGGTGTATATCAGTATATAGTGTCTCTACGTTAAAGAGTCCTCTCCTGCTGATGTTCAGGTGTATATCAGTATGTAGTGTCTCTACTTTAAAGAGTCCTCTCCTGCTGATGTCCAGGTGTATATCAGTATGTAGTGTCTCTACTTTAAAGAGTCCTCTCCTGCTGATGTTCAGGTGTATATCAGTATGTAGTGTCTCTACTTTAAAGAGTCCTCTCCTGCTGATGTTCAGGTGTATATCAGTATGTAGCGTCTCTACTTTAAAGAGTCCTCTCCTGCTGATGTTCAGATGTATATCAGTATGTAGTGTCTCTACTTTAAAGAGTTCTCTCCTGCTGATGTTCAGGTGTATATCAGTATGTAGTGTCTATACTTTAAAGAGTCCTCTCCTGCTCATGTTCAGGTGTATATCAGTATGTAGTGTCTCTCCTTTAAAGAGTCCTCTCCTGCTGATGTTCAGGTGTATATCAGTATGTAGTGTCTCTACTTTAAAGAGTCCTCTCCAGCTGATGTTCAGGTGTATATCAGTATGTAGGGTTTCTACTTTAAAGAGTCCTCTCCAGCTGATGTTCAGGTGTATATCAGTATGTAGTGTCTCTACTTTAAAGAGTCCTCTCCTGCTGATGTTCAGGTGTATATCAGTATGTAGTGTCTCTACTTTAAAGAGTCCTCTCCTGCTGATGTTCAGGTGTATATCTGTGTCTCTACTTTAAAGAGTCCTCTCCTGCTGATGCTCAGGTGTATATCAGTATGTAGTGTCTCTACTTTAAAGAGTCCTCTCCTGCTGATGTTCAGGTGTATATCAGTATGTAGTGTCTCTACTTTAAAGAGTCCTCTCCTGCTGATGTTCAGGTGTATATCAGTATGTAGTGTCTCTACTTTAAAGAGTCCTCTCCTGCTGATGTTCAGGTGTATATCAGTGTGCAGTGTCTCTACTTTAAAGAGTCCTCTCCTGCTGATGTTCAGGTGTATATCAGTGTGTAGTGTCTCTACTTTAAAGAGTCCTCTCCTGCTGATGTTCAGGTGTATATCAGTATGTAGTGTCTCTACTTTAAAGAGTCCTCTCCTGCTGATGTTCAGGTGTATATCAGTATGTAGTGTCTCTACTTTAAAGAGTCCTCTCCTGCTGATGTTCAGGTGTATATCAGTATGTAGTGTCTCTACTTTAAAGAGTCCTCTCCTGCTGATGTTCAGGTGTATATCAGTATGTAGTGTCTCTACTTTAAAGAGTCCTCTCCTGCTGATGTTCAGGTGTTTATCAGTATGGCGTGTCTCTACTTTAAAGAGTCCTCTCCTGCTGATGTTCAGGTGTATATCAGTATGTAGTGTCTCTACTTTAAAGAGTCCTCTCCTGCTGATGTTCAGGTGTATATCAGTATGTAGTGTCTATACTTTAAAGAGTCCTCTCCTGCTCATGTTCAGGTGTATATCAGTATGTAGTGTCTCTACTTTAAAGAGTCCTCTCCTGCTGATGTTCAGGTGTATATCAGTATGTAGTGTCTCTACTTTAAAGAGTCCTCTCCTCCTGATGTTCAGGTGTATATCAGTTTGTAGTGTCTCTACTTTAAAGAGTCCTCTCCTGCTGATGTTCAGGTGTATATCAGTATGCAGTATCTCCTCTGGCACCTTATATGTCGTCGCTGCTATATTCTACTGCCATGGCATAAATACGTGTGTATGCTGCTCTTGCTCTTTTGCACTTTTTGCATATCATGTATTTTTTTTGTGCTAAGTTTGTAAAATGTAATCTTCTTAAATGTTGTATGTGAGGGACTGCAGGTGGAAATTAGCTCAAAGCTAAATCTGGCACTGTTACGCTTGATACATTTTAATGTTTTAAGTGTTCATTACCGTGCATTGTCCCTGCCAAATAAACCATTACATAAATTAAATAAATAAATCAACCCTGACCTCCTCTTAAAGTCAAGCCAAATCTCAATAGTGAAACACACAACATCACATCTCCTCAGGCCCTTGATTCTGATGAGAAATCTAAGCAAAAACAAACCTTTGAGAGGTTTTGTGCTTTTGCTACAACCGCACACTGTTTCTGCCTCGGCTACCGAGGAAGGACCCCCGAACAACTGCAAGGTCACTTGTCGAGAATGCTTGAACAGCAATTGTTTCAAGCATTAGAACAAATGACCAATACTGTCAATGTTTGTGGTGGTGGTAGTCTTGGCGTTTCCACAGAGAGGGGTGGATGCCTTTGGAGGGCAAGGGTACAGAACAAGCCCTTTAAAGGCCCTGTCACACTGTCCCGAAATTGACACCCGATGGACACACGAATATGGAATTGTGAATTTCGCACGAAGATGGCCCCGAACCACACGAAGGCAACATTTACATTACATTTAAGACATACAACTGCAATGAAAGTACCACAAACAATTATGTTACAGTACTATGATACTGTACTGATATCTTCAGACTTTGTTCTTTACTTTCTCCGTCTTTATATGTAGAAAATATTACGTTTTCTCCGTAATGTTGTTTCCATAACAACAACAATTTCCTGTCAACTGTCCTTCAAAATAATATATTATATCCTTTTTAGTTTCACAGAACACAAATTGGGTTATTTACATAATATATTTACATGATTTTGTTGTGCAATAAAACAACCCGATGGACACACGATAAAGGAAATGTTCAAATTCGGCTGTGATTGTAGCAACATCGGGCCATTCGTGAGGGCATCTAAGCCATCGTATGACCGCCGGTGGAGTTTCTCAGGCTCCGGCAGCAACTTCGTGAGCGGAGGCAAAATCTTTGGCATGCCAAAAAATTGCCGAAGGACCTTGCGAAGGTTCATTTTCGTGTTGAATTCGTGTGTCAATTTTGCCCTTCGTAAGGCCATCGTGAGGGCATCTTGTTATCCTCGGTGCCATCGGGCATTCGCCCCGATCAGAGTGAGGGCGAATGCACCGATGATAACACGAAGATGACACGATTTGACAAGATGCCCTCACGAGTGCCTTACGAAGTTGCCGCTCACGAAGTTGCTGCCGGAGCCTGAGAAACTCCACCGGCGGTCATACGATGGCTTAGATGCCCTCACGAATGGCCCGATGTTGCTACGATCACAGCCGAATTTGAACATTTCCTTTATCGTGTGTCCATCGGGTGTCAATTTCGGGACAGTGTGACAGGGCCTTAACTAAAGACGCTGTTGACGTTATAAGCTAGGATCCTTCTATACCTCATCATTTGACATCATATCAATGACTTTATACGTCATTGTTGGACCCCCCTGAAGGACTGGCCAGCTCTAAAAGACTGCCTCTTGCCTACAGCATGCTAAATAGGCTCCAACCCCCATGACCTTGGCCACATGGGTACAGAACATGGACACATGCTTATGAAATCATTATTGAACTGCCAGTAAATGCGTCTTTTATATATGTCATGTTCTGCTCTGCTGGACACGAATGGATGTTTTCAATAGCAGCAAGCTCAGATTGTCTGGAATGAATAGAAGAAGAAGAATCGGCAAGGTTGTTAAGAGTTCAATTTGCTTGAGAAGAAAAAGATCTTTTTGTCGTCCAAACCCAAACCAGTGGTCATAGCCTCTTCCTGGTTGCATCACAGTGACCTCTCTCATCTCTGTGCGTCTAAGAAATCTGTCTTGTGGATCACTTTGTAGTCTTCGTGCAATAAAACCAGTTCTGAGGTTAAGGGCGCTTGTTACAGTGTGCACTTGAAGGCATTCACTGTGTGCATTCAATTGTACCGAGTGGAGGCAGTAGCTGTTGGACAAAAGAGAGCCTGAGCTGCAATATAAAACCTTTCTTTTACACCCACACACAAAGAGCCAATAACCACATGAACTGTTGTCCGATAGACGGCTTCAGGAAGTTATTAGCATTGTTGTTTTGCAAGATGTGGAGGGACAGAGTTGCATATGCTGTTTATAGTGTCATTAAATGTTGTTCTTATGCCTTTAGCGGTATAAATAATCTTGGCATGCCTAAGAAACACTCTCAAGAGGCAATAGCATGACAGATGGAGACTAAAAGGGCATAACCTAAAGGAAATCCGTATCCGCTTTAAGGATAAAGACAAATGTATGCAATCAAGATGGATAGGTTAAGGAATAGGTCCCGATAAGCTTCCCTGAGCTGCTATAGGACGCATCAAATGAGTATGTTTGCTGACCTTGTAATACCCAACCTGTCCACCAGATGCCCCCAAAGTCTCTTACTCATTACCAATAAGTACCCAGTTCCACCCTGCCACACCTTGACATTTCATTTAGCTGATACCTTTGTCCCAAGCAGCAATGAGTGCAATCAACTCTGAAGATAGAAACAAAAAACAGCAATAATCCTGAAAGTATACATTGGCTGTGTAGCTGTAGTCTTTCTGCAGTCCTGATATTAATGGGGAGTTCGTTCCACCATTTTGATCAAGTACAGCAGTGCTTTTATGAAAGAGTAGCAAGCGGATTGGCTGATGCAGAGGCGTGTCAATTGTCCCCCAATCAAGGGTCAATGCATGCTCCCATTTTTATTTGCCAAATCTATCATTTGTCTTGTCATAACCTTCCAGACATTACTTCCTCTCAGTATAATTGCTGGGCTTCCAACAAGTTGCCTGTCCATTGTCGTTTGATTGAAAGTCTTCGATTGAACCTGCTCTGTATTAATGTATAAGAACCATGAGTATATATTAGTGGTGCACGCTAATTATCGGCCTGATATTAGGAAGTATGACGTCATCCCGATAAACCCGATAAAAGTATTAATAGCCCCGATAATTAGGGATGTCCCGATCACCTTTTTTTGCTCCCGATCCGATTCCGATCATTTGATTTTGACAATCTGCCGATACCGATTTTTCCCGATCCGATCTTTATGCAATGCATTAAGAGAAAAAAAAGGTAACAGATAACGGCTGGTCATCCAACGCGCTGAATTCAGCTATCTTGGCTGTTATTGTGTTGGCCTTTTCTCTGTTCTGGGGCAGTTTCTCTTTCCTTTTGAAAGTCTCTGAAAGTGTCGGTTGTTTCAGTGCCGTTACCGAGTGGCCGCTGTGTACTCGTCGTGTTGTTGTTGGTGTTTGTTTCTCAGGTAGCGTATTAGATTGGTCGTGTTGAACGTAGCTCTGTTCTTTCTACCACGCGGAACCTCCGCCTTGCAAACATTGCATCTGGCTGTTACACTGCCTTCGCTTTCAATTTTATAATACTTCCAAACTCCTGACATTTTCTCTGTCCCGACTCCCGAGTCACCAGCTGAACGTAGCCTCTCGTTAGCTTCCTGCTACTATTAGACACTGCGCCCACTCTGTTGCCAGATTTCAGAGAAATAAGCAACCAGGTCTGAACAAGCCCAAAGAAAGCAACACATACATGATGTTGTGTAATTTTAAACCAAAACTAAGTCCTCAAGATGACTTTAAGACGTGAACATGGTCATTTTTGTTTTGTAACATTAAATAAAAAAAAATATTTTATTAAAAAAAAAAAAAAGATCCCGATCCCCGATTTTTTTCTCCCGATCCCCGATCTTTTTAAAATCACGTGATCGGCTTTGATCCCCGATCACGTGATCGGATCGGGACATCTCTACCGATAATATACAATATATGTTTTGGGTAAAAAAAAAGAAAAAGATACTGCGGTGTGGGTGGATTGGGATGAGGGGCACTTGTTTTTCACTCGGCTCCTCCCGTTTTGCCAGTACTGTGGTGTTAGTGGTTTAGGAAGAGGGGAGTTCTTCACAAATCCAGCGCTCCCTAACTCATGCCTGGCTGTGACGTAAACGGCGTGCGGCCGTGAAGCCAGGACAGCAAACAAACATGTCGTCGGTAGCATGGGACTATTTCAAAGTTTCAGAGTTAGATAGTTCGCTTGCTATTTGTTTTAACAAATGCGATGCAGAAGTTCCACGAGGAGGGAAAAAGGCAACGAGCTATAATACTTCCAACCTGATTAGTCGCCTGAAACATCGCCATGGCTACGATGGTGTGTTAAAAGCGTACGCCTGCGCTGCTAAACTAGCGGCAAATCCAAAGCCAGCTGCAAAGGCACCGGGGCTTTTACCTATCGACGAGGCTTTTGAAAAAGGCAAGAAGTTTATTTGGGAAAATAAATATGGTTACCTTGAAGAGTCAGAACTGTTCTTGGCTTTGTTTTGTTCATAGTAGTAATGCTCTAGTCTTTTTTTTACCACCAGGTGTGCAAAAACTACAGGTCCATTTAATATATTATTATCGGTCTCGGTCTTGAGAAGCAGGAAGTTATCGGTATCGGTTTCAAAAAACCAATATCGTGCATCCCTAGTATATGTGTGTTGAATGGGGATTGTTAAGCATGCTTTAACACCCGTCATCGAAGCTGCAAAAGAGACGGGCTGAAATATGGTGTAATACTTGATTCTTTCAAAACAAGTTGTGTACATTATGTAAAATGCCTGTGAGGCAAGAAGCATACGCTATGAATATAATCGAACTGGAAAGGACACGAGCATCTTGGAGAAGGAAAATGCGGCATGAAAGCAACCCTCAAACATAAAGATGTTTTCTTCAGGGTCAAACAACAACAAGGCTGCGGCTGACACGAGCCCAGGGCGAGTACCATTCAAGGATGTGTTTATGCCCTAACTGCATTTCTCCAGTAGCAGTGAACATCTGATCTTACTATTCATCTTCAAAAGACTTCAGAGGACTGTGGCCTGAATAGTGCTTCTGTGCCAGTGGGTGCAACAATGCTGTGCTCCTCAGTTTCTGCCCTGGATAGATGCGACATGGGCAAACCCTCCAAAAGAGACCAAGCACTGGTGTTAATCTCACTGCTGTAAAGACTGATAATGTGGTGGGATGATTTGATGCATTGTTCCCGGATCAGATTCATCTCCTCCCAGAAGCTCGCCAACATCTTTGACTAAGCCTAAGGAGCTGCTGTTGGAAAGGAGTCAAAGCTGCAGAGAAAAACTCCGTCACCCACTATTCTCAATTCATCAAATGGGACCATGTGGGTGCAAGCGACTGAGCCGGAGAAAACGTTTTCAAACCTCGTCGGAGGCCAATACTTTTGCTAATCTGAAATACCTTTAAGATGTATTCAAAACTAAGTTTGATTTCAGCTCTTCAAGGCAAACCGACACTTCAAGACATTTAAATTATGGAACAACTTGCAAAAAAGAAACAAGAAAAAGACAAAACATGACATCCAGATTGTATTTCAGGCGTCTGAGGCGGCTGATTCAGCAGATCCCCGTGAAATACTGTAACGCTTTTTTATGTGGGATTTTAAAATGCTGTTAGATTCTCGGGATTCATTGAAGAGAGCTGTTCAATATGTTATGTCAAAGACTTTGCCGCTTTCCCCCCATCTTCTTTTCCTACAAACCAGGCCAGATACGTTGAGCTGTAAAGTGCCAGAATGCACACTTCAATCCCAACATGTCTTCAGACCTCTCTTGTAATGGTGGTAACCGACTGGGCAGGGGAGACATTTCGAGATGTTGGAGCTCTATTCGGGGAGAACACAGGTTTCATGGCAAATTAGTAACTTTTTAAAGAGTCCTCTCCTGCTGATGTTCAGGTGTATATCAGTATGTAGTGTCTCTACTTTAAAGAGTCCTCTCCTGCTGATGTCCAGGTGTATATCAGTATGTAGTGTCTCTACTTTAAAGAGTCCTCTCCTGCTGATGTTCAGGTGTATATCAGTATGTAGTGTCTCTACTTTAAAGAGTCCTCTCCTGCTGATGTTCAGGTGTATATCAGTATGTAGTGTCTCTACTTTAAAGAGTCCTCTCCTGCTCATGTTCAGGTATATATCAGTATGTAGCCTGTCTACTTTAAAGAGTCCTCTCCTGCTGATGTTCAGGTGTATATCAGTGTGTAGTGTCTCTACTTTAAAGAGTCCTCTCCTGCTGATGTGCAGGTGTATATCAGTATGTAGTGTCTCTACTTTAAAGAGTCCTCTCCTGCTGATGTTCAGGTGTATATCAGTGTGTAGTGTCTCTACTTTAAAGAGTCCTCTCCAGCTGATGTTCAGGTGTATATCAGTATGTAGTGTCTCTACTTTAAAGAGTCCTCTCCTGCTGATGTTCAGGTGTATATCAGTGTGTAGTGTCTCTACTTTAAAGAGTCCTCTCCTGCTGATGTTCAGGTGTATATCAGTATGTAGTGTCTCTACTTTAAAGAGTCCTCTCCTGCTGATATTCAGGTGTATATCAGTATGTAGTGTCTCTACTTTAAAGAGTCCTCTCCTGCTGATGTTCAGGTGTATATCAGTATGTAGTGTCTCTACTTTAAAGAGTCCTCTCCTGCTGATGTTCAGGTGTATATCAGTATGTGGTGTCCCTACTTTAAAGAGTCCTCTCCTGCTGATGTTCAGGTGTATATCAGTATGTAGTGTCTCTACTTTAAAGAGTCCTCTCCTGCTGATGTTCAGGTGTATATCAGTGTGTAGTGTCTCTACTTTAAAGAGTCCTCTCCTGCTGATGTTCAGGTGTATATCAGTATGTAGTGTCTCTACTTTAAAGAGTCCTCTCCTGCTGATATTCAGGTGTATATCAGTATGTAGTGTCTCTACTTTAAAGAGTCCTCTCCTGCTGATGTTCAGGTGTATATCAGTATGTAGTGTCTCTACTTTAAAGAGTCCTCTCCTGCTGATGTTCAGGTGTATATCAGTATGTGGTGTCCCTACTTTAAAGAGTCCTCTCCTGCTGATGTTCAGGTGTATATCAGTATGTAGTGTCTCAACATGTTTCCATGCTTTAATGATAAAAAAGCTCTTTATTCTTCTCATACTGCCTGTGCTGCAGCACCTCTTTTCACCCTCTGTCTGAAACCAGAGCCCAGTCTGCTCTGATTGTTTGTTTTTTTTTAAATGGGGCCCTTTTTAATGTTTTTAGTACGACACGTTATGCTTTCGTCAGCCAGAACAGTGCATCTCATTGTACAGACAACATGCTTGTGTAAGTTAAAATGTAGCATACATAAAGTAAAGCCTGTATATTTCTCCCTCTGAGGTCAAAGCACAGAAACTAGTTTAAGATTGTCATACTTCTTAGCCTGAAGCTGAAATCAATTTAAGTCTGGAGCAGCTTCCCAATATAACAGTCCAGATAAGTCATCCCCTAACAAGGAGACTGACATACTTCCTGTGCATGAAATGCCTTCTGATTAAATTGCCCATTTGGCAGAATCCCAAGCGTCAAATCCTTGGTCGTCCCTTGATGGTGATCTGCTCCTCCAGAGCCACATTGTGTGTCCTCACAGGAGGAGAGGACAGAGGCTGCTGCCGTGCACTTCACCTCTGCAGCCTCTCTGAAATGCTGATATCACACTGCAGGTGAGATGATGATGAAATAACAGGGGAGAGTTTGTGGGCTGATCAGAGTCACCGTGAAGCAACTTGATTTAAAATAGCCTCACACTGTCCCAAAGGGAAATCAGGCTGCAGCGTCAAAGCACAGTCTGCATGCCGTGGCGCTTTTTCAGGTTTACGGAACAAACTATAGGATTACTGTTCACAAGCACAGTGCAACTCAACAACAACACAACAACAAAAAGGCGGATTTACGCAAACAACGAGAAACTAGGCTGAATGGTAATGGGATTTCTTCTAGGTGTCTAAGGAAAGCTTGAAGAGATCTAATAAAAACAAAGGGAATACTTATCACCATCCGAGCAGTGTTAGGGGCATTTTATAATTTGGTTTCATTTGGTTTGAAAAATGACAACACTATAAAGTCCCCAGAGGGAGACACAACTACCACAACAAATGTTTTCTAGTTCCACATCAAATCAGATTGGAGTGAACCCATAGCAAAAATAATGAAGTCTTGATCTAGATCCCTCTGGGATTATAGTAACGCTAACATTGCGTAAATACGACCACAGAGTGAACTGGCACACTTTAAGCAGCACCAATAGGAACATTCAAGGATTAGTTCAGTGATGCATAATAAATACATGAGGATCAATGCATGCTCCGAAGTCCGCGGTGAGTCGTTATTACCACAGAAATCATGATTGCTATAAAGAATGATTGGGTGATATAGAAATGAGAGTCAAAGTGTGGATGTGTTCAGGTCCCAAAGTCAAACTGATCAAACCTGAACATTAGTTTGAGTTTTGTTTGTGTCGAAATGTTTGTATATAAATGGTGAATTGCAAACTCACCAGCTGAAGCTTTCACAGCAGAAAACATCGCAGCAGAGCTTCCACCTCTTTACTGCTCATCGTCCGTCGCCAACAGAAAAACGTGTTCATTTCTGTCCAGGACACTTCCTCCTCTTCCTCCTCTCCAACCAGACTTTTCCAACATCTGTCGCATCACAGTCGCGCGCTTCACTCCGTCCTCCCACTGACGCACTCCTCGGGGAGTTGTTTAGATAATTACGCTACTAAAATAATTCAGGTCGACTGTGTCTCTGGTTGTGTGTGGTGATGATGATGATGATGATGATGATGATGATGATGATGATGATGATGATGATGATGATGATGATGATGATGATGATGATGATGATGATGATGATGATGAAGAGGAGTTGCTGGTGTGCTGATGCTTTCTGCGCATCTCCATCCCTCCTCTCAGCTGGAGCAACAATCCCAAATACTCCTGGCTGGATTCTTTCACACACAGTGACGTCACGAGCTACCCACAATGCAACACGTGCCATATATATATATATATATATATATATAAATACGCCATTTTCCTGGAGGTGCAAATATCCTGGAAGTGCAAATATAAACAGCTAGCTAACGTAGCCAGGCAGAGCGCACTAAGTTTTTTTTCTGAATTAACGACCGAAGAAATCGCTGCATGTCTTCGGATTACATCTCTGGACGTGAGGGGTGTGCTTTAGGTCGTTACCAGCGTAAACTGGAGCGGTGTGGGTTGTCGGATTGCCTTTACACACTGCCTGCAGATGTATGGAAAAAACGAAAGTGGCCTTCGTCGATTTTGGCTGCATCTAAGTCTAATTTCTGGAAACACCAGGTGAATACCCCACATGTCACAATAATATTATCATGCCATTGCATATATGTGGTATTTTAGAGTTGACGAGATATTCTTTAAGGCAATAGACTATGATATTCAGCACAGGAAGCTTAGCAACACCTAGACGGTGTACGCCTGCTTGCACCTCGCGTAAAACGGCGGATACCGGAAGTACGGTGTCGCGCTCGGCCCAATACCCGTATGTGTGTGTGAAAGAATCCGCGCCATGTAACGTCCCGTAATGCCTAAAATCCCCGGGGGGTGGGCAGTGTAACGAATAGTGGGTCGACTACAGTTTTCACAAACATGAATCAGTGGGCAGAACTCTATTTTTAGATATAAATAGCGAACACATCCCATCATCGTGTTCGTTTTTACCAACACATTTCCACTACTTTTAGAAGTGCAGAGCATTTACGTGTTTTGCCTAATAAGAGGCTGAATTAATAAGTAAGATTGATTAAAGTGAACACTGACGAAAAAACATGCTGCTCATATTTTTCCGTAGTTATACTGTAGTTACGCAGGATTTCTTTATATTGATTGAAAAACACTGTTTTGACTCAGTGATGCATAAAATACATGACGGTCAATGCATGCCATGAAGTCAGCAGTGAGTCGTTAGTACCAGAATACATGATTGCTATAAATGATTATTCATGAGAGTCAAAGTGTGGATGTTTTCAAGTCCAACAACTATAAAACTCACTTTTTCACTAGAAGCATGTGCATTACATGGATAACCGATTGGTTAATGTATTTAATGGATAATTACATTCAGTCAACCAGCTGACAAAATGTGCAGCAGTTTGCAAAAACATTTTAAAATGTGATGTTCTTGTAATCTACCATTTACACTTTTTTTTTTTAAAAGATCTTTGAGAACTTCTGTCAAAATGTCATTGAGTCCAATCAAATCAAATCAATCAAATCAAGTTTTATTTATATAGCACATTTATAAACGATTTTTGGTCGAGCCAAAGTGCTGTACATAAAATAAAAATAGCCTACAGTAGAGACACTTTACAGCAAATACAACAGCACAGATTGTTCAGAATATCAGTGTGAGAAAAACGACACCCTCTGTCCTTAGACCCTCTGTCCTTAGACCCTCACATCGTACAAGGAAACACTTCCAGAGAAACCCCACAGTTTAAAGGGAACATGGGAGAAACCTCAGGGAGAGCCACAGAGGAGGGATCCCTCTCCCAGGACGGACAGGCGTGCAATAGATGCCGTGTGTAAATTGAAGAGATAATCCATTGTACAGCGTATAGACCGAATGTTAGGAAATGCATGTGTCTGTAATGAGAAGATGAATCCACGAGGATGTCAGCTACAGTCCTGAGGAAGCCATCAGGGAAGCAGCAATATACTATGGTTCTTTCTTATTTTCCAATGGCAACAGGTTAACATCACATATCACAGCCTTATCCTTAAGTCGTACACTGTAGAGAGCACTCTGAAAACACCTACATAACTAAATAACGCAATGTTACGGTAAAGTGTAAATGACATGTTAGGGATCACATCTTCAAAAACACACAGACTGCAAACATGGGTCTATGAATCTCTGAGCATTTTAGAAATAATTCAGTGTGTACACTTAAAACACACAATTAAGAATGACTGTTCATATTTGATACTTACAGTAAGAGTATTTCATGTCATTACATGTTTCCTCCATTCAGCAATAGTTAAAAGCACAACTCTCAAGTAGGCTAGTGCAGTGCTTCTCAAAGTGTGGTCCGCGGACCACTGGTGGTCCGTGAGCACCCCCTAGTGGTCCGTGAGTATATTGGTAACATTTCACATTTGAAATAAATAAATACATTTCAGTTTTCCGCACTCTCGCGGGAATATCTCAGCAATGGAGCGAGGTTAAGTTTCACTTTCGATTGCATGATATAGCCCAACGCAACACCTTCATCACACCAGAGTCCTGCACGGGTCTGATTTTCAAGACCCGCTCCCGCCCCACACCCGCGACGTGCAATACCGAACCCGCCCCGCTACCCGCACATATTGCCAATTAGTTCCGCAACCCGACCCGACCCGTCGGCACAAGATCCGCGACCCGACCCGAACCCGCATATATATGAGCAGTGAAAACGTGCAATTATTAACACACGCAGTTGCATATTTGTCTCAAAAAGCGTGGGATGTTGGTTATTTTCTCCATCTAGGAACCAAAAGCCTCCCAGACGTTGGATTTCGCTCTTGAGGAAGTGTTATTGAAAATGCTGTATTCTCCGCTGGAGAGCTTCACCTCAGCCATTTCGAATGTGGCGCGCAGCAGCAGATTGATGCGCTGCAGAGGTTATGATTATGCACGGTCCCGCGGGGGAGAGGTCTGAGGATTTAAACATTAAACTAAATTATCATTATTTCAATATATTTATTATGCAACATCCGCGACCCGACCCGCATCATCTTTGTTTACCCAGAACCGAACCCGGAAAAAAGCGTTTGAAAAAATACCACCCGCGAATCACCTTTTTTGCGGGTCACCGAGACCCGATGCAGGACTCTGAATCACACATGCTGCCACTTGTTTGTAAAATGTTCAGGCGATTTGTAATCTGTTCTAGAAAAACGATGTGTTTTTTGGATATTTGTGGAGTTAGGTGGTCTGCGAGTGTTTTTTTATTGGTTAAGTGGTCCTTGGTATGAGAAAGTTTGAGAAACACTGGGCTAGTGGACAATTCTTTAGTTTCATGTGTAGTTTTTTCCACCGTTCCTTGCATACTCACATTATTACTCAGTTCACACAATCGTTCAAATGATGCTTGTATTGAACCGTCGTATTTTTAGCATTTGTTGCCATTTCCCCAGGTGTAAGCCATGAATCTGCTGTGCAACATAATGATGGTCAAAGCTATGAAAATAGGACCTCAGTTGTGATGTTTTTGTGAAAGAAGGTCATCAAGCCAAGAGTGCATTGCTACAGAAAAGTGCTTCCCCGTGCGCCTCAAAGCAATGGCCGAAGCACATAACAGCAGCTTTTAGTCAACAAAGTTACTCTTTGCACACGCCCAGGGTGCCGGAGACGTGCACATCATAATAATGATATGGGGTGGCAAAATCCCCAGGCTGTGAGCTCTGAGGGGATTTGTGATTTTTTGTTATCCGCCACACTGAGTGAGTGCTGGCGTGTTTCCAGGACAGTACATTACTATCACAGCTTGGAGGGGCAGATACGTGCAGCTAAGCCAAATCTCTGGATTGAACAACAGCTGGGCACAATATGAGAAGGACTCTGGAGTAGAGGTGCGGACTACCCCCTTCCTTGGTAAGAAACACTCACACACTTGTGTTAATGAAGCCTCCAAAGTAAGTATATATTAAAAGTAGTTGTTTAAACCTCAGTGCCCTTGGTGACTATCCAGTGAGCGAGCCGTGTACAGCTGCTGTTCGTCGTCCTCTGATTGACGATGCAGGGGAAATAATAATTGCTCCGAACAAAATTACTCAGCGTCTAGTTTAGCTTCCACCCGGTGGACTGACCTTTTCTCCCCCAGACTAACATCACGGACACTTTGAACTGCTGGCTGGGAACTCACCTGTTTTACATGGCCCTCACGTTGCACATAAACAAAGTCACACACACACATTCATTTGTATATTGAACTTGTGAGGACTGTGTGGTGTTCTCAGACAAAGCCTAACATGGAAGTATGGTTTTTCTGAATGACCAAAGGAAATCGGGGAGACTGAATAGAAACCAAAAGCTGTACAAATTGTGGATTTCTATTTTTTATGTATGATTAGCAGGACTTTGTTTTTACTCTTGTAGCAAAATACCAAATCATTTAACCCAGGGGTGTCCAAACGTTTTTCACCGAGGGCCACATACAGAAACATAGACGAAGGGCTGGGCCGCTCACGAGAGGTATATTACCTCATAAGTTCAGTTATAAGTTTGAAAATCAATCGGTCAATTATTCTTGGGCCTTTTAACACATGAGTGTAATATAGTTGTACATATATATTTAAGAAGTACAATATATGACAAGCACAGGTTCCATTTGTGGGCCATATTTCATTATACTTTATACAGGGACGTTTCAAAATGGCCGCATTTGGCCCCCGGGCCGTAGTTTGGACACCCCTGATTTAACCAATCAGAGCAGACTTGGCTCTGGTTTCAGACAGAGGGTGAAAAGAGGTGCTGCAGCACAGGCAGTATGAGAAAAATAAAGAGCTTTTTGAACATTAAAGCCTGGAGACAGTACATACTGATATACACCTGAACATCAGCAGGAGAGGACTCTTTAAAGTAGAGACACTACATACTGATATACACCTGAACATCAGCAGGAGAGGACTCTTTAAAGTAGAGACACTACATACTGATATACACCTGAACATCAGCAGGAGAGGACTCTTTAAAGTAGAGACACTACATACTGATATACACCTGAACATCAGCAGGAGAGGACTCTTTAAAGTAGAGACACTACATACTGATATACACCTGAACATCAGCAGGAGAGGACTCTTTAAAGTAGAGACACTACATACTGATATACACCTGAACATCAGCAGGAGAGGACTCTTTAAAGTAGAGACACTACATACTGATATACACCTGAACATCAGCAGGAGAGGACTCTTTAAAGTAGAGACACTACATACTGATATACACCTGAACATCAGCAGGAGAGGACTCTTTAAAGTAGAGACACTACATACTGATATACACCTGAACATCAGCAGGAGAGGACTCTTTAAAGTAGAGACACTACATACTGATATACACCTGAACATCAGCAGGAGAGGACTCTTTAAAGTAGAGACACTACATACTGATATACACCTGAACATCAGCAGGAGAGGACTCTTTAAAGTAGAGACACTACATACTGATATACACCTGAACATCAGCAGGAGAGGACTCTTTAAAGTAGAGACACTACATACTGATATACACCTGAACATCAGCAGGAGAGGACTCTTTAAAGTAGAGACTCTACACACTGATAAGAACCTACAAATGAGAAGAATAAGGCCCCCTTTAAATGAATGAGGATTTTCTTCCAAACTAGTCGCTACAGTATATTTGTCCGAGTGGAAATCTGTTTTTTATAACATTAAACTACCCCGTGTAGAATAAAGATCTATCCGTACATTGTGTCTTCAAACATCGCTGCTCGGGGGGTTTCTGTCACAGCTGCGTTGGTTTTCAACAAACCCACCAAATGGGAGCAAGCACACCTCAAAGGCTGAAGAGAAACTATTCAAGCATTCAACTGTTGCAAACGGATGCAGAGACACTTTCACAGTGAATGCATCTCAGCCCTGAAATGCAAAGCCACCCATCCAAAGAGACCTTCCCTCTGGATGTAAGCGTGTGCCTGCCAGGCAGGAACAGACGAGTTCACCTTAAGGAAGGCACGCAGAGAGCGAACGTGAGGGCAGCATACAACCAAGACTGTCTGTGGAGAAAGACAGCTTTAAAGGTCCCCTGCTATACTGCTTCTCATCAATATATCACAGGTCTCAGATATATACCTGTCTCTGATTGGCTGAAACACCAAACAGATCATTGCAGCATTACCCATAATCCCCTCTGTTTCAGCCCTGTTTCCAAAGTGCTGATTCTCTGTCTGTTACTTTAGATGAAACTAAGGAGCCCCTCCCCACGCCCCTCTGAGAGACATTTGGTTACAAAGAACTCAATGGTGCTCTAGGAGGAGATTCAGGTGATAAGGGGGGGGGGGGGGGGGGGGGGGTTACCTTGGTGCTGATTGGCTAATGGTTACTCAAGACAACACATCGTTATGACATCACAAAGTGGCCAAAATCTGATCAGCTCATTTTCAGACAGGTTTTTATAGAAATGGATCAAAAAGAGAGAGAATCTGTTGATGTAGAAGAGACATGAAGAAGAGGGGACACATGTTGATGTAGAAGAGACATGAAGAAGAGGGGACACGTGTTGATGTAGAAGAGACATGAAGAAGAGGGGACACATGTTGATGTAGAAGAGACATGAAGAAGAGGGGACACATGTTGATGTAGAAGAGACATGAAGAAGAGGGGACACATGTTGATGTAGAAGAGACATGAAGGAGAGGGGACACATGTTGATGTAGAAGAGACATGAAGAAGAGGGGACACATGTTGATGTAGAGGAGACATGAAGAAGAGGGGACACATGTTGATGTAGAAGAGACGTGAAGAAGAGGGGACACATGTTGATGTAGAAGAGACATGAAGAAGAGGGGACACGTGTTGATGTAGAAGAGACATGAAGAAGAGGGGACACATGTTGATGTAGAAGAGACATGAAGAAGAGGGGACACATGTTGATGTAGAAGAGACATGAAGAAGAGGGGACACATGTTGATGTAGAAGAGACATGAAGAAGAGGGGACACATGTTGATGTAGAAGAGACGTGAAGAAGAGGGGACACATGGTGATGTAGAAGAGGCATGAAGAAGAGGGGACACATGTTTATGTAGAAGAGACATGAAGAAGAGGGGACACATGTTGATGTAGAAGAGACATGAAGAAGAGGGGACACATGTTGATGTAGAAGAGACATGAAGAAGAGGGGACACATGTTGATGTAGAAGAGACATGGAGAAGAGGGGACACATGTTGATGTAGAAGAGACATGAAGAAGAGGGGACACATGTTGATGTAGAAGAGACATGAAGAAGAGGGGACACATGTTGATGTAGAAGAGACATGGAGAAGAGGGGACTTCTTAAAGTTGTTTTATCAGGAGAAAGTGTTCCAAACCGCGGTGGGAATTTCGAAGACTTACCAGAGAAACGTCAGTCTGTTGTCTCACAAAACCGACTGACTTGTGTGTATGTGGGGAAACTGTCCTCTCACTGTAGCAGCAAAGGTGAGAATAACTTTAGTGCTCTGGTAACCTCTGAGCAAAACACTTCCACATAGCCAATTATTTTCAAAGAGGAACTAGAAAGCAGAAAGGAGAAAACAGCCACCCTTGATCTATGCTATGGCAGACGTTGTTAAAGTATAAACAAAGCAATTTCACATGCAGCCTTTCATGCTTTTATCAAGAGTTCTTCTGGTGTGCTTGGGTAAGATTTGTTTTCAGAAACTTCCACTTGGACGAGAGAACCATTTTTGTAAGTATAAGTACACGACATGTGTTTGGGAAAGTGAACCCATCGCACCAGAATACGGTGATTTCTTAAAGACGCTGGAATTGGTGTCCTTCTTTGACACCAGGCACTTTTAAAGAAGTCGTTGCTCTCAGAGTTGACAATGTTGGCAAGTTGCTGCATCCATTTTGGACTCTCTACGACAGGGGTCTCAAACTCAAGGCCCGGGGGCCAAATCCGGCCCGCGGCTTCATTTTATGTGGCCCCGCAAGAGCTTGCAAAGAATATAATACGTTTATTATATGGTTACATGCCACTTTACAGAAGCAGGTTGCCCATAAACTACATGTCCCACAATGCATCTTGTTTTGTGACATGCGCACTGAAGAGACTTGCAATTATTTGCCCTGGACTTCTGCTTTCAGACGTAGCTAATTACTAAGTTATTATCCTATCCGATAATAATCCAATTCAGAGGCAATAATGTCATATTATACATTATTTTATATATATATATATTATATATAGTTAAAAGTTACAACCGGCCCTTTGAGTGCATCCTTTATGCGAATGTGGCCCGCAATGAAATTGAGTTTGACACCCCTGCTCTACGACCTGTCCTAAAGCACCACCTTCTGGACATACTTTACATTTTAGGACACATGTGTATGGCCCTAAGAATGACAACAATATACAGTATATTGTTCTTCCATTAAACACGTCTTCTGGTCCAAAATCTGGGATGTTGTTCTTTGTATACGTTTAAAACATTGAGCTCCAAACCAATCACCTGTCAGAACAAAATCTCGGATGTTAAAGTTACTTTTGCAACCGATTCTTACATTGTACACTTTGATAAAGTATCCACTCAGTAGCAGAAAAGGTTGATGCAATCAGGGATTTACCTCACGACGCTCAGACCGTAAACAGATGTTCAGGATGCTTTGAGTTCTGCGTCTTGGCTCCCAGTAGGCGCCGCGGCATTGGGGCTCAACCTCACTTTCCATTTTAATTAATCCTCGTTCGCCTGTGGTTCTCTGATTAGAGCTGCAGCCTCGCGCTTCCTCTCTTCCCTGAAGCAGAACATGGAGCATCTGCCAGGAAGGAAGCCGCTCTTGCCGGACGAGAGGATGGAGGCTGGGGTGGATGCGCAGGGAAGTGCAAAAGGTTATTGAGTTTTACAACAGTCAGCACACAGCGAATTAGGGCATCCACATTCGAGCAACGAGGCTGAATTTTAAAGTTGTTCGGACCCTGGAGAGAACAGGGCGCAGACATCTCATCAGGAGCCGAACACGCAGGACGGTGTTGCCTGAAGGAAAACTGACAATCTATATATGAAACTGCACCAGTCAGTTTGTTGGGAGTACACTCGATAAATCCGGAGGGGTTTAATTAGATTTGGTTCATTTTGGAGGGGTAGGCACTGCTAAATAAAAGAATGGAAAAACTGGAGCTAATTAGGAGAAAGGATTCATGAAGCCTGACCTTTGACCCCTGGGAGGGGCTTCCTGTCAACATCCTAAAAGTAACAGCAGAATTGTTTACTTTAAATACACCTACCTAGTGCTGCGTACCTGGACTCACATTCAGGTTCAGGTCCGGACTCAAGTCCAGAGGTTCAGGTTCAGGTCCGGACTTATAAGTCCGGACCTGAACCCATGGCTTGTGTCAAGTTGTGTGAGTAACTAAAGTGAACTTATTGTGAGCTAATTATCAATTGAAAATTAACTCATAATCAACTCAAATTCAAACTCATCAGGTTTATTGTGCCCCCTTCCAACTTGTGTCTACATTTCTCTACAAAGTACAAATGTGCCACTTAGTCTACAAATGACTTATGACAGCAACTACAGTGAACTACTACAAAGTTCAAACATTTATTTCATTTACCAAACTAAAGTAACCAAACAGTCCCTGAGCTGACTGAGCCTAAATCCCTAAAACGTTGCTGAAAGGTAGAGTGTAGAGTAGACTATACGCATCACACTGTTACACGCCTAATATACAGTATAGGCTACACTCTAGTGACTGTACAGTCAGAGTGTACTGTACCACCATGGTCACCATGTATTTTCTACAACTCTACAATACATACTGTTAGAAATTAAAATCAATGTTGATATGGCGTAATTTTGAATTAAAAACACTAATTTAAATCACTTTTATTCTGAAAAAACCGAAAGTTCACACTATTAACTTAAAACTTTTATTCTGAAAATTCTTCACTTCCGGTTAGCATTAGCATGTGGCGAAATTCTACGTTTTCAAACCGTAAATCGAAGGTGAAATGACATGTGATGTTGTACACTGAGCACACTGGGATTAGCACTCATTTATTGACGCTGAATAACGTTTATCAGGGAATGTTTAAATAACCACAGACACCAGAATATACGTAAGTGCTAGTTTTTTTGCGAGTCCAAGTACCGGTTCCTGACGTTCCGGTTTTAACCGGACTTGAACCGAAACTTTTTACAAGTCCAGTACCGGTTCGGCGTACCGGTACGCAGCACTACACCTACCTCTAAAGCAGGTTAGTCAGACTCAATGTCATCGCGGGCCACCTCAGCGCTCAAAGGGCCGGTTATAACTATATAATTATAGTACCAGTCTAACTTTTGACTGGTACACACCTTCTCATTCGAAGGTTTTTATTTATTTAAATACTCTTCTACATTGTAGATTAACACTGAAGACATCAACACTGTAAAAGAACACATATGGAATGAACTAGTAAACAAAAAAGTGATAAACAATCCAGAATATGATTTATATTTTAGATTATTCAAATGAGCCCGCTTTTGCCTTCAAATCAAATCAAATCAAATCAAGTTTTATTTATATAGCACATTTATAAACGATTTTTGGTGGAGCCAAAGTGCTGTACATACAATAAAAATAGCCTACAGTAGAGACACTTTACAGCAAATACAACAACACAGATTGTTCAGAATATCAGTGTGAGAAAAACGACACCCTCTGTCCTTAGACCCTCTGTCCTTAGACCCTCTGTCCTTAGACCCTCACATCGTACAAGGAAAAACTTCCAGAGAAAACCCACAGTTTAAGGGGAACATGGGAGAAACCTCAGGGAGAGCAGCAGAGGAGGGATCCCTCTCCCAGGACGGACAGACGTGCAATAGATGCCGTGTGTAAATCCAAGAGATAATACATTTTACAGCGTATAGACCGAATGTTAGGAAATGCATGTGTCTGTAATGAGAAGATGAATCCACGAGGATGTCAGCTACAATCCTGAGGAAGCCATCAGGGAAGCAGCATGACGAGACCCAAGGCAGGACCGCAGGTTCAGCCACGACCCGAAGTCTACGACTTAATCCAGAACTCAGGATAGAGGATCCAGGACACAGGACTACAGCAAGAGCATCAGCCTCGACTCCGGATCCCGGCGTAGATATAGATACAAAACAAGAAGAACGATTTGTCTGGGTTAATCGGAACAAGAGAAGACACAGACACAGACAGAGAGGGGAGAAGGTCATTGGATCAGAGTTATTCTTGATAACCCTCTAGAAAGATCTCATGAACTTCCCCACTCAATCCATCAAGACCCGAGCACTTCTATTAGATATAAGAAACAGAGATAGGGAGCACAACAACCTATCTCTTCGTCAGATGCACTCCCCCGCTTATCTAAGCGACTCTGTACCCCGTTACCCTCTACAAGGCCCTAGACCAGCAGAGGGGAAATGGGGGGTGGGTAAGGGTAAGGGTTTTTAAGAATAAACCGCAAGGGTCTAAAGGGAAAAAATATGAAATATAAGGTACTATATTTTAAGTAATCCTATCTACTATTCCTATATTCGAATAATGTATAAACTATTTTAAAAATACTTTATGAAATCCTATGTTATGTTATAAATATTAAAATAAATAACTAAATGAATAAATAAATAGATAATTAAACAAAAGCCAAAGAGAAAAAGTGAGTTTTAAGTGTAGATTTAAAAACCCCAGGGTCTGGGCCGACCTCACATGGAGGGGCAAAGTATTCCAGAGCCGAGGGCCAGCCGCTGCAAAAGCCCGATGCCCTTTGGTTTTAAGCCTGGTCTTCGGCACTATCAACAGCCAACCTGATCTCACCAGAATGCGTGACTCCACCACGACTCCTTAACACCACAATGCGTGGTGGAGTCACGAACTTTGTTACAGCAGCTGATCAGCTGACCTTAAGGCTGTGCCTGGGGTGTAGCGATGGAGGAGTTCGGCTATATAGGCCGGAGCCAGCCCATATAGGGCTTTAAAAACAAATAAAAGGAGTTAATCTATTCTGAACCGAACTGGAAGCCAGTGCAATGAAGCCAAGAATTGGGGTGACATGGTCGCGCTTTTTATGGCCAGTGAGAAGACGTGCAGCTGCGTTCTGCACTAGCTAGAGGCGTCTAATTGAGGCCTGGTCCATACCCACATACAGATCATTGCAGTAATCCAGTCTCGAGGTAACAAAGGCGTTAATAACCCTTTCTAGGTCTTTAAAAGATAAAAACGACTTGGTTTTAGCCAATAGTCTTATTTTGAAAAAGCAGGTCTTGACTACAGTGCTGACCTGCTTATCAAATGTAAAGGCGCTGTTGAAGGTCACTCCAAGGTTCATAACAGAGGGGAAGATATTTTTATTGAGGGAGCCCAGAATATCAACCGGGGAGACTGTTGGTTGGGGTCCAAAAAAGATGACCTCGGTCTTGCTCTCATTAAGGGTGAGGAAGTTTTGGCTCAGCCAGGATTTAATCTCTGTTAAGCAGTCCTTCAACTGCTGTAGTGAGTTGGCATTTTGATTGAGAGACAGATAGATCTGGACATCATCAGCGTAACAATGGAAGGGGATATTATGTTTTGTAAGAATTGAACTTAGGGGCAGTATGTACAATAGAAAAAGGATGGGGCCCAACATCGAGCCTTGGGGAACCCCACAGGTAAGAGGCGCTTTGGCAGAGGAGAAGACACCTAACTGCACTGAGAAGCTACGGTCCGTCAAATAAGACCTGAACCATGCAAGAGCAGAGCCTGTAATGCCTGCGGACTGTTCAAGCCTAATACCATGCGTGGTTAAAAATGACTGCAACGGGGCGTAGACTACTCGCTCCAGGGCTTTAGATAAAAAGGGTAGCTGGGAGATGGGCCTGAAATTTGCGAGAATGGAGGGATCGAGATTTTTTTTTTTAAGTAGTGGCTTAACCACGCATGTTTGAAGGCAGCTGGGACACATCCTGAGCTAAGAGACGTGTTTACAAGCAATAAAACATTTGCTCCAACTGATTCAAAAACTGATGACAGCTTTGCACACTCTTGCCTTCTCTATATAAATATACATATATAATATATATTAAATAATGTATTATAGTACATGATTGGCTCTGCATTGGATTATCATCAGTTCTGGCAATAACTTCATAAATAACTACGTCTGAAATCAGAAGTCTAGGGCAAATAATTGAAAGAAAATATTCAACAATTACACCACTTGTATTGTTATATCCTTTGCAAGTTCTCGCGGGCCGCATAAAATGAGGTCGCGGGACGGATTTGGCCCACGGGCCTTGAGTTCGACACCCCTGCTCTAACGGGAATCATATTCTAAATGTCACTTGTGAAATGGTATCATCTCCCTGGCATTACAATGTGAACCTGTAACGATGCACTGAAATATTGTACAAGTCTATCTAAAATGAAAGTATTATTTAGGAGTCTAATCATTAGTGGTTATGAACAGGACCTGTAAAATCCCATTTGTTGTTATTTCTTGTAATTGTAAAAAGTAATTTCTTTCTGATTGTTTTGTAAAAAAAAAAAAAGAAAAGATTAACAAGACAAACATGTCGCTGATGACGATGACCTAATGTTTTATAAGAAAAATATATGTTAGAGGGGGTAGGACCAGAAAAGTTTTTTGAGCTTCTTCTTGCCCCTGTTGAACATGAACAGAGACTATCTGAAAATTTATTTTTTTTTTTTTTTTTTTTGTTTGTTATTATTATTTTTTTTTGGTACTTTGTTATAATTATTAATCTGAGTGAAAAAAAAAAAAAAAAAGGAGAATATATATATATATATATTATTGTTGTATATTTTTTTGTTTCTGACATGTTCAATAAATTGACTAAACTAACTAACCTAATTCGCTTCCATGTACACTCCTTTAAATTAGTGTAATTTACAGAGGGCATTTTCTGCATGACTAGGCAGAAACGTGAGCAGGTTCTCAACAGCATGTGGCCGCTTTGCTCGACAGCTGACGTGTGTCCATATGTGTGTGCGGAGAATAATTTGCAGGTTGGTTCCCCTCGAGTGTCCTCGTCTGTTTTCACTTATGTTGGTGAGGTGTTGTGTCTTGAAACATCAAACTTTCAATTATTTTTCTGCTTGATTTGATGGCGCAGAGTAAGAAAGAAACACAGGGGGGGTTCACACACAACACCAATCTTTAGCTTGTACTTGATCATATTTGGTTTTCATAAAATGCGGTCAAATACATTTTCAAGCCTTCTCTTGTGTATAAGCCAATGATTATCAAGCATGGTAAAAAAGCCAATCAGCCAATACAAGTGTTTCTTCATCACATTACCTACTAATGCTGTACTTCTTGTTTCAGATTGTTCCGTTTCGTCCTGCGGCCAAACGTTTTTATATTGGTGTAGCTTTTATTCCCTAAACAACACGAATATTATTGACATTTCAAAAGAACATTTATGTCGTTTAGCAGCTTCCATCGTTGTGTTTCGATATGTTTTGCTGGAGGGAACCCTTTCTTTGCATTCGATTTAAGGATTGTGGTTTAAAATTCAACCATTGTAATGTCAAAAATAGAAAATAAAACTCTTAGTTGTGACATAAGTTTCATGCCACAATAGAAAGTCTACAAAATAAAAAACATTTCTGCATTCTCGTTTCTGTAATACGACAAAAACAACCGACATACCGGACAAAATGTTTAGCAAAGTATTTTATAATAAGCAGTTAAGTTGCATTTGAACATTTTATGACTCTCTGAAACACTGAAACCCACTAAGGTAGACTGACCCACTTTGTCTATTAAAGTGCAAGTGTCACTGGCTGATATAAAAGTTAATTGAATGTCTGAATCATTAAAGCAAAACTAGCTTCTGCCCAGCATACACCTCTGCACAGTGAGCCAATAGAAAGTGCTTACATGTGATCGAGGGGGGAGAAAAGGGGGGCTACTCAAGTCCTCTTCCTTTTGTAATGGCTGCCAGAGACATCTGGTCATCCTGCTGCCATCCACAGAGTGGGCCTGTTCTCATAACTAGAATATTATGCAGGGATTATTCCTTTTTAAGCATCCGGCCTAATGTTTTTTGTAATGAGTTGGAGAGAAAACAAACGACAGCCAGCCACTTCCCTCAAACAGATGGTGATGCAAAAGAAATGTATAATGGAGAGATTGCATAATGGGGCACTTTTTGGACGGATACGGGCTATTCTTGGGAATCAAAGTAGGTAAACAATGTGCTACTTGTTCCTTACCATTATATTATCGTATACTTCCGATCATCTGCATACAAGACCTGCAACAAGCAACGAACTGTGAGCGGAAACACACCATAAAGGATGGCGGTTTAATTTTTTTAATCCCATTGTTTTTCTTTGAAATATTTTCCAACATGGCTATCGTCCAAAGCCTTGAAGCTCCTGACAATTAAACCTCCGTAAATCCACGGATGTAAATCTCTGTCTTTATGAATGGAAGCTGTGATGGACTCTAAACTGGTTTCAAAGGTCACTCTAATGCCATCCCACAGACAAAAGCATACATGAACAAACTAAACCTTTTAGCTCTTAAACCCATGGTGCGCTCTCAGCTGTTGCCTCCTCTAATGAGAGTCCAGCTGATGCCGAGCGTTTTTCTTTCGGGTTAAAATGTTGGCACCGCTATAAAGAGAGTGTCATTTGAGCTTCAAGCCTTGAGCTCATTTACATTTCGAGCGTCAGCAATTTCTGATATCTAAAAATATTAATTTAAGGGCAAAAAGTGGAGGCACTTTAAAATATCACGTCAACGGCTAATCCCCGAAGACAAACGTGACGGATCGGCACGTGACGGATCGACTTTAGGAGAAATTGAGAATGTGTGCCGGAAGCTTCTGTTTGTGAATAAGGTTTTAATTTCAGTGATAAGGGGGGGGGGGGGGGTGGGGTGGGGGGTTTCTCAATCTGTGCTAATCCCATAGCATCGACTGAAGGCACAGATGTACAGCAGACCGTGTAAAGAGATTATATCCCGGGAATCGTGAATGACTTTGTTATGCGCCGGTTTCTGATTCATTGATAATTTTCTTAACGTCACGCGATGATGAAGATACACAAGTAAACAAAACAGAATGAACTTGATCTTCCAAGGCCCACACACACACACACACACACACACACACACACACACACACACACACACACACACACACACACACACGCCATGCCGAACTGAATGTTATTCTTGTTAGCCTGAACACATAACCCAGTCTCATGGCATTTCGTGTTTCATGGAAATTCAGTTCCTGACGGACGCCAAAAAAGCCCGAGATTATGAAATTAAACCAATAAATAAATGCAAGAATAATTGTGTGTTATTGGTGAGTAAATAACAGTGTGTTATTTTGAAAAGAATAACAAATTAGAAGGAAAAAAAGATTTTAAAAATACAGATTTCAGTAGCCCCATTTATTTTCCTCACAGACGGCAACAAAAGTCCGAAATTATACGATTTAAAATAAAAGCAATAACTGTGGCTTGATATTGAGTAAGAACATGTTTTTATGAACCACACAGCTTCCGGTCTTCCACGACCCGACCGGAGAAAAAGACGTGCTGCAGCCTGCAGGCACGAAACACGTTACCAGTAGAAATACATTGCTTTTAAAATCGTGCTGTGCAACACGAAAAAAAGGGGGAAATCGTGATGGTGAAGGAAAACATGGTCAGAGCGAAAGATAAATCAAGATGAATGAAGAATGTAATTTTGATATCCTTGTTGCATACCTCTAGTGGAGTTAGTTGCTTTCCACACACATGACACGTGTATTTTATCAATGGTGAGGCTTCTAGCTGAACTCTCACTCAACCATTCAAAACATTAGGGTCATTGTTCAAGTTCATGGAACGACGAAGAAATACAAAAGGCAATGGCTGCTCTGTTTCTTCCTACTACAACAGCCCCCATGCATTTAGGTCAAGACATTCACGTTTCCCTCCAGAAGCATTGTAATACCTTTAGCAATCACTTCACGTTTATATCAGTGATAGTGTCGGTAGTTCATAATTAAGTTCCTGCAAAACGAAAACATTCCCACGCCTTAAATCCACCTAATTTAGATTTAGTGCCGCGATAAATTCATAGTGCAATTCACGCATCACTGTTGTAAATGACAGCTGTAATGTTACACGTGTTTTTAAGATACTATTACTCATGTTAAGAAATTATACAACTTTGCTAACACAGCCAAACAACAAGGAAGTATAACAACACCAGACAATGCAAGCCAGATACTATTACTTCCACTTCCTGGTTCAATTCTCTCTCTCACGCTCTTTTTCTGGCGGTGTTCAGCTCCTTTCCCGGGCCTGAAAACATCCATCGGTCCAACGTCCATGAGCTTAAAGGCTAACTGTGCTAACGGCTAACTAGCTAACAGCAGTGCTACTGTTTGCTGCAGTGGCTTAATTAGCAACAAGTGGAGATTCAAGGCAGAGCAGCAAATGGACATCGGGGAAAGCATTTTCTCAAAAGCCTTTACTCAAGTCCCCCAGAAGTTTCTACGACCCTCTGAGAAAAGGTAGATGCAAAAACACCAGATTGGAGTACAGAGTGGGACTGACTCCATTCTCTGTAGTTATTGTAGCATCGAAAAACATTTTGAAGCTTATTTGAAGGTAAAACAGATCAACTGCACACTTGCATCTTTACACACACACACACACACACACACACACACACACACACAGACATATCATTTACAGACGTCAGGTGTGGATTAACTGTCCATAGCAACGCTTCATTTTTTAGTGTTTACTGTTTAATCTGTGCCGTGATTGGCTGCCTATATGCATCACAGCTGGGGTTTCTTTTGGCTGGTGATTGTAATTGTGATGCTGCTATCACATATATTTACTTATCTACAGATGGACTTAATTACATAACCATAAAGTATAACCAAACTTTCATTTTGCTTGTGTTTGCTTCCATTCAATGCACATGGTCTGAATTGAATTTCGCTATAAAGAGGTGGAAAAGACAGAACTCCTGATTTCATCCCATTTATGCATTCAAAAAAATAAGAATGCTGGAGCGTCCCCAGTTCAACCAGGCCAGAGTTAGATTAAAGAATTTGAGTGCATTAACAAATGAACTATCATGAAATTGGAAACACTTCCAGTCCAGAAGCAGTAATTGCACAGAGAATTGGCTCCGGTTTCGGCACAGTGTCACCAGCATGCCCTTTCTCAACACACGGCGCACACTGACAGATCGGGGGTGTAAAAGTATTGAAGACAGACTTGGTTAGAAATCCCAAAAGGCATACCAATTATTTATCTAGCAACTATAAACTGACTGTCTGTATTCTATGTCAATTACATTTTCACACTCAGACCTGACATGAAAGATTATTTTAATTAAAAAGGGTTTTATTGTCGTATTCTTCATTTTTCCACACATGGGTTTTAAACCAAATATCTGTTTTTGTTGAACGTGATGATCAAAGTGCTTTGTATCGTATATTTTTAAAAGTGCTCTAAAAATAAAGATTATATTATAATGAAGTTCCCATGAGCAAGAACACGTGGGTTTGCTATCCTGGCTCCAAGATGGTGGAATGAGCTCCCCATTGACATCAGGACCGCAGAAAGCTTACACACCTTCCGGCGCAGACTGAAAACGTATCTCTTTCGACTCCACTTCGAGCGATAGAATGACTAACAAAGCACTTATATACTAATAAAGGGCTGGCTTATCTGAAGCCAGTTGAGTAGCACTTGAAATGTTTTGCTCTATGAAACCTGATGTACTTTATGATTCTGTTTTCTTCAGGTTTGTATCTTGTTGGTCGAACGCACTTATTGTAAGTCGCTTTGGATAAAAGCGTCAGCTAAATGTAATGAAGACCAATAGTTCACCAAGTGACCATTTATTCAATTTAAAAGTTTTGAACAATGCCCCCCGGAACCCTTTCTAAGAAGAGGAATCACTGATACTGACGGATACAAGCGGTCGAGATGGGTTTTCTCCGCAGGGTGGCTGGTGTCTCCCTTAGGGATAAGGTGAGCAGTTCGGTCATCCGGGAGGGACTCGGAGTTGAGCCGCTCCTCCTTCGCGTCGAAAGGAGCCAGTTGAGGTGGTTCGGGCACCTAGTTAGGATGCCACCTGGGCGCCTCCCTAGGGAGGTGTTCCAGGCACGTCCAGCTGGGAGGAGACCAAGGGGTAGACCTAGGACCAGGTGGAGGGATTATATCTCTTCGCTGGCCTGGGAGCGCCTTGGGATCCCCCAGTCAGAGCTGGTTGATGAGGGGAAAGGAACGTTTGGGGCTCTCTGCTGGAACTGCTACCCCCGAGACCCGCCCACGGATGAGCGGGAGAAGATGGATGGATGGAATCACTGTGTGAATGTTTTTCATTTTGGCCCAAAGCAAATCCAGAGAGGAAGGAGATTAATGGCGTCGTAGATCAAGACCAAACCAAAGTGGATGCACATCCTGAATATATTGACCTGAGGTGTGGATCATACGGAGGAACACACTTTTACAATCAATGTGCACACCGTAAAACACTCACATGCTGCTTTGTATCCTCCTGTGCTCAATGTAGATATATTCAGGTTGTTGACTTACATGCTTTGTTCTCATCCTGGCCATTGAAGACAATGTAGCATTTCAATGGTTTGGAAACATGGATAGCTAACGTACTGTCAGGATTCTTGCTGAAGCTTGTTTTTTATGGATGAATGCGCTTTTTGAAAGTCATTTTGGATAAAAAGCATTCGTTATTTGAAAGGAAGAGTGAGGAAATACTGATGCACTATTATTTGCATTGCTTCTCATTGGCATAACATCGCGTTACCAATGTTATGGTGATCCAGGGAAGGTGGCGCTATGTAAAGAACGTCAATGTTAACTTTTGGAGGAAGTCAGGGTAGATGTATGGTCCGCTGCGAAACCAGAAGTCAAAGATGACCTATTTGTTGCGTAACTTCCAAATAAAGACACTTCCTCAGTTGTTATAACCCAAATAACAGTCTTTGACTTAATCAAGCAAGTTTGTTGCCTAAATCAAGATTTACAAACATATTTAATTGAAGACAATCCATGATCTTTTATTTATCCAAACCAGGTTGTGTTGTTGCCGTGCAGGGCAGGGGCCCGCTGATAGCTGTGGTTACTGGATTTTGTAGTAAACTGCGGAAAAACAAACTAGAAACGTTGAAATTTCAGAATGCTGCTCGAGCAAAGCTAAGGTAACATCCACATGGTATACAGTGCATCCTCTGGGGAGCATGATTTTCGTTAAAGGTCCCATTTCTACTGATCATAATTCCATTGTTGAGGTCTACTAGAATAGATTTACATTCTGTGTATTCACTCTCTGTCCTACACGGCTTGTTGGAGCTCCTCCCCCCCCCCCCCCTGTGAGCCCACTGTGCTCTGATGTGTGTGTGTGTGTGTGTGTGTGTGTGTGTGTGTGTGTGTGTGTGTGTGTGTGTGTGTGTGTGTGTGTGTGTGTGTGTGTGTGTGTGTGTGTGTGTGTGTGTGTGTGTGTGTGTGTGTGTGTGTGTGTGTGTGTGTGTGTGTGTGTGTGTGTGTGTGTGTGTTACAATGGTGTTTGTTAGCAACCAGAAAAGGACACCAGTAATGACAAACAGATGAGAATGCTGCGTGGGGTCTGGGTGTCGTGTTGGCGGGACGTTACGGGGCTCGCTGCTCCGCCCTTTGAGACTCCAGGAGTCGACAGTGTGAGCTATATTACTGATGTTGTTTCCTGGTTGCCGCGTGGGGTCTGCGAGACACAGCGAAACTCAGCCTGAACTCACACACGTCGTGAGTGGAGATCCACGGAGCTGCGGCTGAGTGTGCCGCAAAACTCTGCGGAGTATCACGGCTGAGAAAAGATAAGGCTTGAGTGTGTGTGTGTGTGTGTGTGTGTGTGTGTGTGTGTGTGTGTGTGTGTGTGTGGCGTGCGTGCGTGCGTGCGTGCGTGTGTGCGCGTGTGAGGAGCTCCACGGATTGGTCCATTTGGACCTCGGTAAGATTACGTCACTTTACTCAGGAAGAAAAAAATGAAAAAAAGAGAAATGTCCAGCGAGGCGTTCTGGGGCAGCACAGACAGGTCTTCTCTGTGTTACGGCCCGTCCACACTACAGCGTCGAAAGCTCCAATCTGCCCATTCACTTTCAATGGGGTGACGTCATGTAGCGGCGCTTTTTCGCCGAACTGAATTGTGGGTAGCAGAGCGGTCCGTCTCAGGCGACAGAAGTTGAACAATGTTCAACTTCTGTCGCCTGGACGCCGGAGTAGCCAGCGCCAGCCAATCAAATCCCGTTTCCCAAAATCTGACAGCTGAAGCCGTAGCCAATCAAACCGCGTCTAAGCTGGGAGAGATATCCCGCCGTTCATTTCTATATTTCAAAAAAAGTCGGAGGAGAAACTAACTATCGCCGTAGCAATCATCCGGTTTTGTTTGACCAGACCCTCTTCACCTACCGGGATACAAACCGGAGGAACCAGGCATGGAGGGAGGTGGCAGAGACAGTGGGGGAAACTGGTAGGTTTTCGCCTGTTTGGGGAGTTTATATATATATTGCTCACATAAAATCCCCGGGGGTTTTTGCTTTGTATGTCGGGGGCGGGAGATTCATGTGATTGGTTGTTGGCCGTGTTGCTTGAATAAAATCCCCAAGCTCCAGACACGCCCAGCTCCAAGCTATTTTTGAAGCTGTAGTGTGGACGCTCCGTTAGAGTTGTACTCGCTACAGGGTGCACTTTGAGGGTCTGTGACTCTGCAGACCGTTCACATGCAGAACAACCTTCATAACAACAAGGGGACGGGTAATAACCAGAAAAGCATGACGTGGGACCTTTAAAATATGTTATCGCCAAATGGCCAGCAGTGATTGTTGGAGTATCTTTTTGTAGAAATAACAACCCAACAAAAAATAGATAGGCAAAATATTAGAATTGATTTCACAATTTCAATTTTTGTTCAGTATCACTTTACTTCCCCCCCCCCCATCTACATTCAGAAGTATTTGTCTCTGTCATGGACACAGATGGTGCTCAGTGGGTTAATCTGATGTATGTGATGCTGCTGCAGCAGGATGGGTTTGCTGACGGCGGCATGTGAAACTGAACCATAACGCAAACGTATCGAACCATAAGCTTAAGGGATAAAAACCTCCGGAGAGCTGCAGAGTTGGGCGAGTATTCTCCATATTCGTGGCACTGTAAGCGACCCCGCCCGTACTGTATTACAACTCACAGTAATTGCTCCCTAGTGTTTCCAGGACGGCACTGCTGTCGTAAACACAACTGGATTGTTTCCATTTCGGTCATACTTGTAGCAACACATGTAGCTTGTCCTATGGGGAAAAACTAGGGGAGATATTCAAAGCAGTCAACACATCTATAGCCGACACCATGTGCCCATTCGTCATTAGATTGTGCAATCAAGATCAACTCCATTATGATATGTGTCAGGCTCTGATGTGATTGGTCAACCGCTTAAAGATGTCCCGCCCCTATAACACACTACAGGTAAGGGGAACGCCAAAGAAGCATAATAGTGCCTTTTCAAATAACTTTTCAAATAGCATTTATGTATATCTTAATGTGTGCATATGTATACATGTGTCTGTTGATTGTGTATATATAGGATATACATATTTTTATATATATTTGTATTTTTGTATTCGGGATTGTGGTAAACGGTATTTCGATCTCTCTGTACACACAAACTGAAAGATTGACAATACAGTTGACTTTGAACTTCAAATAAACCCCGAATATTATCCAAATAAGCGTCAAAAAATAAATCCCAACTAATATATTCAGGAACATTTGTGTATGTGTTGTTTGTACTATTTTTTGTCCAACAATTACTTCTCGTGGACATCCTCCAGGCTGGTGCAGACCTCATTTTATTCTGGTAAGGTTATCTTAACCTCGATTATATAAACGCATACATTTATATTGTTGGACTGTGTTTCACCTGATGGCAGTGCTGACCTCAGTCTGTCTGAATAATAAAATATCAGGCCACAGTTGTCCTTGGCTTTCTGGAATAAGTCCCCTGATGCATTGTGTTCCCCACTAACTCATTTTCATCCAGAATAGATAAAGGATATTTTTGTACACAGTCTCAGTTTGTGATCAAAGGTTCAAAGTGCATTTAATCTGTTTTGGATGAAAGGCTTTTCTGATGTTCTTCTGCTCTTTTCTGAACTGATCAAAGGACAGAACAAACAGTCCCTTTCAGAAGTAATCCGATGTTTGTTATTGTGGTTACGTTCTGCTGTTAAAGAGTGTCTGAGATAAAACATTGATTTGATCTTCTACGACCTGATGCATCTTCACCTCCGCTAAAGCATCATCCTCTTCCATCTTGTTTTTTATATATCTTTTTACATTTAGCCAATATCAGATATAACAGCTTGCGTTACGTGCTTTTCGTTACTGAAAAAGTGCACCTGATCTGCTCCGCCTCTTTCCAGGTGTCCATGATCTCAGCTAATCACCGTATAAAGGAAGGCAGGAGGAGAAGGAGCTTTCTGGTGGAGCAGGCCCAGGTCTACGGGGTGCATAAGGGTGCACCCTCAGTTGAGTCGTTATGCACCCTCATTTGAAAAATGAAAAGTGAAAAAATGAAAAGTGAAAAATAGACATATATAATAACAATAAGAAGAAGAAGAAGAATATAGTTGAAATAAAATAAATTGTGGTTGAATAGCATTGTCTGCTGCATTTATTTGGTCAATTTAAACGGTAAGTAACGTTATTATGTCAGGTGCGCGTGACCTGTGCCGCTGCGCGTTCGTCATCTGCAAGGTGCTGACACAGCAGTCAATGATGGAACTCAGAAAATGGTTAAAACAACCAGCCCTTATCGCCAGCATGCACTGCATCTACTGCAGGTAATAACAGTTCAGATCATGGGGATTGGGGACATTACGTTACCCGCGGCCACTGTCGTGGACACTAACGTCCTCCCACCCGCCTCGCCCACGGAGGCGGAGCAGCCGTCTTCGTTGCCCCAAACACCCCCACCCCTCGGCCCGCATGTGCCAGAGGACCTCGGCAAAACAGAGCCTACAGGTATATTTAAAAAAGTACCCAACTCGCCTGTACAGTGGGCTAAGGCGCTCATTTTGCAGATCATGGTTTCAAAACAGAGATTGGCTGGAATATTCCTGTAGACATTTCGGTCTGAAAAGGGGAGTGATTTGTAAAATATCCATAAAGAAAAAGTAAATCTGTTTACAGTTCTGTTTCATATGAGTGTTGAGATGTATCCATAGATCTCTTCATGTTGCTCTCAAAGTGCACCAGATTGATGCTTTTAACTTCAATATTTTAAAAAGAAATCTCCGGGAGCATGCCCCCAGACCCCCCTAGAGGAGGTGAGGACCCCCCTAGAGGGTGTTAGGTCCACTCCCCACTAATGTTTACCCCTGCACCCTCTCTAATCTCAGATGCACCCTGAGTCCTTTTGTTCTGGAGCCGGGCCTGTGGTGGAGGGAAATTAACTGGCAGATAAATATGCAAAGTTGACAACAAGGAAAAGACAAATTAGTATGAATGTGAAATGACAGACAAGTAACACTTAGAAACAAGTCTGTTACCGTGTATCCGGGTCTTTATTTCTAAACTACCAAATTAATATAGACAGCAGCAGATGAACAGAATCGTTTTCACTTTCCAAAAAGTGGACACATCAGATCAAATGAGATTCACAGGTGTGGCTAAAAACAACAACTTTACAAATACACGTTGTATTTCTCCCTCGACGGAACAATCTGAGCGTGGATTGGGGGGAAAAAGACAACACAGTCTGATCGGTTGGAATCAAAACAAGCCTTTAAAACCTCTTTGGTGTCTGCTGCTCTAATCTCTGAACTGGTCAGTAAAAGTGTGCACAGTTCAGATCAGGATTTAAAGCCTCTCAGTAGATTGGCAAGGGCAGAAGAATCTCAACCATGTTTTCCAGTGCTCTAACGCTGTGTATTCAACGGGGGAACGGCATTAGGGTTACGTAATCTGTCCTATAGGGACTCGTATGGATCGGGGATGCTGCATATAGAAAACGGGATGTCGTTTCCCCGCAGTGATGTAAGATTGCTTCTTGCCGTTACAGTTTTTAATAGCAAGAAAAAGACATCCTGTGATGGGCTGAGTCAGCGTGTCGATCAAATGACGGGAGCAAAGCATCTTGGGAGCTGAGCAGTTTGTGGTTGTTTTGGCAAAACGGGAAACAGCTGTGAGAAGGGTGCAAGAACGCACTGTGAAACTGGGCCTCAGATTACCTTCCAGTGAACACATTAAAGAGTCAGAGTAGAAAATCGCAACATTAGGATAATGTCTCCCGCGGTGCACATTTGGATTATAAATGCATTCTCCACGTAAGCTTTATAGAATACTATTAATAGATTTTCTAACACTGCAGATAAAAATAGAGCCATCGACCGCTTGGTAACCACCTTAGTAAGGAATATTGGATTATAAATCTATCACTGCTTGCAGCCATTTCTCCTTTCAAACCGCCCTACACATTTACACACAGGTCATGACCTCCTGTCAGTTCGTTGGTGCTGAGGGGGGGAGGGGGGTGGGGGTTGGGTCCTGGGTGATAGATTAATCAAGACTCTATCGTCCGTGAGTCTCATTATCTAAAGTGGCCATAGGGGAACCTGGAGGAAGAGTCTTAAAGGAGCTTAAAACTCACACTGCTGCTCCACGAAGGAAGAAGAAGAAACCCCATTCAATCAGATCGGTAGTGAGCTGTCAGTAGTGAGAGAAAGAGCCTGCAGACGCTACTGCACTGCACTTAAGACGACCTGAGACCTTAAGACGACCTGAGATCTTAACACGACAGAGACCTTAACACGAGAGAGACCTTAACACGACAGAGACCTTAACATGACAGAGACCTTAACACGACAGAGACCTTAACACGACAGAGATCTTAACACGACAGAGACCTTAACACGACAGAGATCTTAACACGACAGAGATCTTAACACGATAGAGATCTCAACACGAGAGAGATCTTAACACGACAGAGACCTTAACACGACAGAGATCTTAACACGACAGAGATCTTAACACGATAGAGACCTTAACACGACAGAGACCTTAACACGAGAGAGACCTTAACACGACAGAGACCTTAACACGACAGAGACCTTAACACGACAGAGACATTAACACGACCTGAGACCTTAACACGACAGAGACCTTAACACGACAGTGACCTTAACACGACAGAGATCTTAACACGACAGATGTCTTAACACGACAGAGATCTTAACACGACAGAGACCTTAACACGACAGAGACCTTAACACGACAGAGACCTTAACACGACAGAGATCTTAACACGACAGAGATCTTAACACGACAGAGATCTTAACACGACAGAGACCTTAACACGACAGAGATCTTAACACGAGAGAGATCTTAACACGAGAGAGATCTTAACACGACAGAGACCTTAACACGACAGAGATCTTAACACGAGAGAGATCTTAACACGACCTGAGATCTTAACACGACAGAGACCTTAACACGACAGAGATCTTAACACGAGAGAGACCTTAACACGAGAGAAATCTTAACACGACAGAGATCTTAACACGAGAGAGACCTTAACACGACAGAGATCTTAACACGACAGAGACCTTAACACGAGAGAGACCTTAACACGACAGAGACCTTAAGACGACCTGAGACCTTAACACGACAGAGACCTTAACACGACAGAGATCTTAACACGAGAGAGACCTTAACACGAGAGAAATCTTAACACGACAGAGATCTTAACACGAGAGAGACCTTAACACGACAGAGATCTTAACACGACAGAGACCTTAACACGAGAGAGACCTTAACACGACAGAGACCTTAAGACGACCTGAGACCTTAACACGACAGAGACCTTAACACGACATAGACCTTAACACGACAGAGACCTTAACACGACAGAGACCTTAACACGACAGAGACCTTAACACGAGCGAGACCTTAACACGACAGAGATCTTAACACGACAGAGATCTTAACACGACAGAGACCTTAACACGACAGAGACCTTAACACGACAGAGACCTTAACACGACAGAGACCTTAAGACGACCTGAGACCTTAACACGACAGAGACCTTAACACGACAGAGACCTTAACACGACAGAGACCTTAACACGAGCGAGACCTTAACACGACAGAGATCTTAACACGACAGAGATCTTAACACGACAGAGACCTTAACACGACAGAGACCTTAAGACGACCTGAGACCTTGACACGACAGAGACCTTAACACGACAGAGACCTTAACACGAGCGAGACCTTAACACGACAGAGACCTTAACACGACAGAGATCTTAACACGAGAGAGATCTTAACACGACAGAGACCTTAACACGACAGAGATCTTAACACGAGAGAGATCTTAACACGACCTGAGACCTTAACACGAGAGAGACCTCAACACGACAGAGACCTCAACACGACAGAGATCTCAACACGACAGAGACCTCAACACGAGAGAGACCTTAACACGACAGAGACCTTAACACGACAGAGACCTTAACACGACAGAGACCTTAACACGACAGAGACCTCAACACGACAGAGACCTCAACACGACAGAGACCTTAACACGACAGAGACCTTAACACGACAGAGACCTCAACACGACAGAGACCTTAACACGACAGAGATCTTAACACGACAGAGACCTCAACACGACAGAGATCTCAACATGACAGAGACCTTAACACGAGAGAGACCTTAACACGACAGAGACCTTAACACGACAGAGACCTTAACACGACAGAGACCTTAACACGACAGAGATCTTAACACGACATAGACCTTAACACGACAGAGACCTCAACACGACAGAGACCTCAACACGACAGAGACCTCAACACGACAGAGATCTCAACACGACAGAGACCTTAACACGACAGAGACCTTAACACGACAGAGACCTTAACACCACAGAGACCTTAACACGAGAGAGACCTCAACACGACAGAGACCTCAACACGACAGAGATCTCAACACGACAGAGACCTCAACACGAGAGAGACCTTAACACGACAGAGACCTTAACACGAGAGAGACCTCAACACGACAGAGACCTCAACACGACAGAGACCTCAACACGACAGAGACCTTAACACGACAGAGACCTTAACACGACAGAGATCTTAACACGACATAGACCTTAACACGACAGAGACCTTAACACGACAGAGACCTTAACACGACAGAGATCTTAACACGACAGAGACCTTAACACGAGAGAGATCTTAACACGACAGAGATCTTAACACGACTGAGATCTTAACACGAGAGAGATTTTAACACGACAGAGATCTTAACACGAGAGAGATTTTAACACGACAGAGATCTTAACACGACAGAGACCTTAACACGAGAGAGATCTTAACACGACAGAGATCTTAACACGACAGAGATCTTAACACGAGAGAGATTTTAACACGACAGAGATCTTAACACGAGAGAGATTTTAACACGACAGAGACCTTAACACGACAGAGACCTTAAAACGAGCGAGACCTTAACACGACAGAGATCTTAACACGAGAGAGATCTCAACACGACAGAGATCTTAACACGACAGAGATCTTAACACGACAGAGACCTTAACACGAGAGAGACCTTAACACGAGAGAGATCTTAACACGAGAGAGATCTTAACACGTCAGAGATCTTAACACGACAGAGACCTTAACACGACAGAGACCTTAACACGAGAGAGATCTTAACACGAGAGACACCTTAACACGACAGAGACCTTAACACGACAGAGATCTTAACACGACAGAGACCTTAACACGACAGAGATCTTAACACGAGAGAGATCTTAACACGTCAGAGATCTTAACACGACAGAGACCTTAACACGACAGAGACCTTAACACGACAGAGATCTTAACACGACATCTATCTTTCTCTGAGTCGGCGCTGAAGCTGCTGACTCAGAGAAAGATAGATGTTTTTATATGAAATTCTCATGGAGGCACTGACTGCCTCTTAAAGTTCTTTGCAGCTGGTATCATCACATCGTACACTTACAACAAAGTGTTATATTATACGTTTCAGGTAGAATAGTTTAAACACAAATATGTCAATGAAGACCTGCATTAAAACCCTACTGATTACAAAACTATATACAACATGCATAAGTCTGATTTGATCGAAGTCTATGAGAAGATGACCATATTCTTACTTGATTAATTAAGTCTGTAAACATTTTCCTGACCTGTTTATAGTTTCAATTGTTAACTCTCTTTCAATACAGTATGATGTACATTTTGTTAGTTATGTAGCATTGAGTATAAAGGGCACCGACCTGTTGACCTTAAAGATGGACGGAAGCTTTTATATAATATTCTCATTAACTCGTGTTGTTTCGGCCACTGGCTCACTTTTACTGTCAGTAAAGTTCTTTAAAGTTGTATCATCACACCTACATTTACAACGAGATGTTTTACACATTTAAGGGACGATAGATGTAATATAGACTAAAAGATTACAATATTATCAAACGGTGATTTTGACAACCATTTGGTGAATGGTCAAGGATTGGCCACCTGTGTGTCTGAACAGAGAAGTCAAGGCAGGATTGACTTAAACTCGCATTATTTCTAATGGCCAGCAGGGGGCGACTCCAACGGGTTCAAATTAAAGTCCGGTTGAATAGAAGTCTATGAGAAAATGACCCATACTTTCCACTTGATTTTCCTTAGGCGCATTCACACCGCAGTACTTTTCCCACAAAGGTTCATGAGAACTCTTTTGTCGCGTTCACACCAAAAAGAGCCGGTACTAAAATTAGTTCATGAGAACCTTTTTACCCCCCACGAAAGTCCCTGCTAGAGAGCAGGGACTTTCGAGAGGCTCTCTTGTGAGAAAAGAGCTATATTTCTGATTGGCTGGGCGGATTGCAAACCACGCCCCGTAAAACTCCCAAAAAGTTTTGTGAAGCCGCCATTTTATTATCCTCGCATTAGCATTATTAGCATTAGCATTAGCCCAGCGCAGAAACGCAGAGAGACTAACTTATGGCAACACAAAATAAAACATGGGAGCGGTGGAGATGAGGAGGTGTCGGCGTTCTGGCGATTTACTCGGAAGGCTTCAGTAGAAGCTGCTGGGAGTCCCAGCAGCTTCTACTGAAGCCTTCCGAGTAAATCGCCCCAACTCCGGGGACTTCCGGCCGGGGACTTTGGGCGGCAGTATACGCCGTGAAGTGGTTTGCGGCCTGCCAGTAAAACCAAAGCAGAAGAAGAAGAAGTGACATCAGCGGCTTCATTTGCCTAATCCACCCCCAGGGACTTTTTCCGGTGTGAACGCGATCTGCACTTAGTTTATGAGAACTAAAGAGTTCTCATGAACTAAGTTCTCAAGAACCTTTGTGGGAAAAGTACTGCGGTGTGAATGCGCCTCTTGTCACTACCCGATCTGCAGCCCTGCCCTATCTGCACTGCGCATGTGCGAGATGGTCCGCCATATTTGACAACTACATACGGCAACTCTAGGACACTTGACACAGTGGCGTTTGGCAAAGCAGAACAATAATTATTGTTGTTAAAATGAGACTTCACTATTATTTAACAACTCCTTTTATTGGGTCATTTTATTGGGTAAGTAGATTGTCAGAATAAGTGAGAAATGGATTTAACTTCTGTTAGACATACATACTGAAGAAACATTGACTGTGAATGTATGCAATATGTATGGCATTCATTATTGATATCTAATTACATTAACTGTGAATGTCCTTCATTTTAATTCAAATAAAATAACAAAAGATTTTTGTATAGATATTTGAGACGTTTATGACTCGCGCATGCACGATGCAAATCGGGCAGCCGTCTAGACGTTAAATGTCCTATTAGAGTTGCCGTATAGTTGTCCAATATGCATGGCGGACGATCTCGCACATGCGCAGTGCAGATCGGGCAGGGGTGCAGATCGGGTAGTGACATTCCTGACACATTTAAGGATTCAATCGCTCTTCTCAAATACTTTTGAATACAGCCTGAAATTATGGTCCTGTTTACAGTAAAATAAACGATAATGAAGGTTTGCTTTTGGGTATGAATACCTCATGAGTGACAGGTCACTATCATTGTGTTGTCTATTCTGGTTGTGAACAGTGTTTTCTTTTACAACTTTATTCTTTTACAGTGTTTTCAGTATGAGTTGTTTCGATCTCTGTCGGTACAAACACACAGCAACATTTACATTAAAGTTGACTTTACTATATATTTTGGTCGGCAAAGCGTCCGATTGTAATCTACTAAACTTCAAAACCGCAGTACACAAACCAATGGTTGACTTCACTAGGACTACATCCATTTTTAAATATACAGTCTATGCCCAGCACTTCACATACAAGCATCTACTGTAGGGCCATTGTGATTATGCGCAGTGTTGTAGTGGCTCTTGTAAAAGTATAATCAGTACTACAACGCTCTTTAGTGCAACTTAACCTTTTCCATACAAACTGCTGATTTTGCTTATTCAGACATTATTGCATGTATGATTAACCCCTTGCAACACAGCCATGTCTCATTGGACACATGAGGTACACGGGATGTGCTTATATTTAGATGGTGACCACATCTGCTCGACTGCTGTGTGACTATAGGAGTCACACGACATGTTCATATATAAACACAGACACACGACTGTTGACTAACAGCATGAGGAAGTACATTTCCAAAAACTAGACGACACAGCTGAATGAATCAATATGTTAAGGGTCTATTTTGGCTCTGTCGTGGGAAGAGCATTTTGAATAAGTTAGGGCTTGTGATCCGGTCTGATATGTCATGCACTATTAAAGATAAACTCAGCCTCCCATTGCTTTCGATCAGAAACACAATCAGTATTAATGTGCATGTGTTAGAGAAGACTACCTAAAACAAGACTTCACAGACATATTCTCAAAAAAGAATTAATGTTTGCATAATCCCTTAGATCAGGGGTTCAAATGACTCCTGTTGGAAGTTGCGCCCCCCCCCCCCCCTTGTGTGTGTGTGTGTGTGTGTGTGTGTGGGGGGGGGTAATTAAAGTTTAAAAGTCTCAAAATGCTACAACTACTGTCACAGACTGGATGAATGTGAAGTATTGTGTTAAAGGAGGATGAAAGCGTAATTAAGGAGCACTGTTGGAGTGACTTTGATGGTTATTGGACTCAGGATTAATTCATTTGGATTCCCGCTGTATGAAGAAACTAAAGGACGGCGCAAGTGGAAACAATTCACAAAGGGATTGTTTAAAACACATGCTCAAAGTAAGCCGGATTTTGCCGATGTGTTTATGTGGATTCAAAAGTCGTAAATAATCAAAATGGAGGAGACCGATCTGATCGGAGCAGCTGTGACAAATAATCCAACTGAAACCGGCATGGACGATGACTATGCTTTAAAAATGCGCTTATCCAGACAAGCCTGGTTTGGACACTTTACGGGCAGAAGAAACATTTCTATTAAAGAAAGAATTATACACTTCTGTCTTTTTATGCCTTTAATACTAACTTGAATTTGTATTAAAATTAATTAATCCATTATTTTTTATATTTTATTGTAATGTAGAGACAAGGCTTTTAGCCACAATCATGTATTGAGTTACAATTATATGTAAAAAAAAAAAAAAAAAAAAGTCTAGATATGATATTTGGCCTCACATCATCTGAGGCCTGGCGCCCCCCCATGCGCCCCCCCCCCCCCCCCATGCGCCCCCCAGGTGCACTTGAAGACTACCTTACTGCTTTAAGCCGATTTGTGCAGTTTGTTTACGATCAGCGTCTGACACATCGAGGTCTGACACATCGAGGTCTGACACTGATGTTCCTTTTCCAGCGTTTCCTCTCCAGCTTCTCTCGTCTGCATTGTATTAAAATGTCCTTGTGTCTGCTCAAATATCTCAATATGCAAAAACTATCACATAGTTATTTGTTTTTAGATGTCCTTTAAACCCTATACCATGATATTTAAAGGGATGTGTGTCTAGTTTGAAGGTGCACAATCCTAGTTTTTCCATGTATTGTGTTTAAGACTCACGATTTTAAAAATACAAAATGAGTGACGTCTGCTGATTTGTCAAGTTGTTAAAAGAAAGTCAATATTGTACGCTGTGTTCCCCTCACTGCAAATGGCCTTCAAAAAGACTTAATACATTGCTCTCTCGTAAGAGCTCTTAATAAGAATCATAAATGTATCAGTTGGTATTGTGCACATTTCTTTCGAATATATTGACAAATAAATGAATTCATTGTATGTTTTCTTGTGGTTATTGTTGTCGTCTGTGCCATTTTATGCTGCTATCTTACCCAAACATGTAGCAGGTAAGGAGAAAGAGTTGGAAATCAACTATTTAAACCCTGCAGAATTATAATTGACATGGCTTTGGGACCTTTTAAATATGACACATAAACCAAGCCTTTCCACAACATTGCACCTCTCAAGTGCCTTCAATATCTGTTTATATTTCCTCTAGTTGAACATTATGTGCAGCTCCCAAGAAAACATGTCTTTACAAGTTTTTACTTCAACATTATGTGAAAAATGGTCGCTTGATAAAAGGGTTTGCAAGGTTCAGCCATTCCTTTATATCAACCACAGAAATATATTCTCTAAAGGGATTTCAGATCAACTTAAAGCAGATTTAATTATTACTAAAAGTTAAAAGTCCTTGCTTTTATATCATAATGATTCTTCTCCATCTAACTAAGCACCTCATATGTTTGATATGTTAGTAAATGACTGCCTCTTACGTAAATAATACACGTTATGTTTGAGGTAAGGAAAAGAATACAAATTAATCTTTATAAAAAATCCAAGAGCCTTCTTCATTGTTAACGCAATGTCCCAGAATGCAGCAGTGCGCCTCTGTGAAGTTGTTCAGGCACGAGTGTGTAACTCGACACCTGACATCATCTGTTTTAGGGATCTTGGCTATTTGAATGAAACCAGATGTAGTCTCCCTTCCTGGAAAAGAAAATAAACTCCTCCCCAGACCTGCAGCTCCCGTTGAAGTTCCTCAAAACCCAGCCGTTATAAACTCACACGCTGACACTTTAACAGTAGAAGAAGACGGGCTCACACTCACTGAACTTCGACAAACTCTGACTTTTGGACTCAAGGTACAGTTTCTTAAGTAATGCTTTCAGTATTCTGCTTTCTTTCTCTTGTGCAGGATTAGTTTTAAGGTTTGTAAAAACTATTTTCAAAGGGATTCAAACTGAGGAATGTTTTGCGCTAAACTAAACGAACTTTTGTGTAGCTGAGCTGAATTAGAGAATCATCTTTATTACAGGAACTAATGTCCCACTAAAGACTCTTAGATGCCTTCCTTTCTGCTCGGATGAATTCATAAGTATGTTTGCCAGCTATAAGAAAGTAATTAGTGTTAATAGGATTAGGATTAGAGAATGATTTCTGACCCAGTTGCTCCTTAAAAAATGTTGTTGTAAATCAGAGCTGCGAGCTGTTATGTCACCTTTTAAAACAAGTATATGCATTCATTTGTGAAGCCGTTAAGATAACTCTAATGACTAATACATCAACAGAGTGCATGTTGGCTTTAAGATTAACTGTAAATGATTTGCATAGATCACGAAACCTTACTATTTCAATCCTGGCATTTCCATCAGACCACAGGGAGGAGGCCAGAGTGCAGACACAATCCATGTGTGTAGGAAGCAGGCAGAGCGTCAGAGAAATCATGTTGACTTTCTGCCTTTAGTTTGGTTAACCTCGACAGGTCGATGGAAACGGTGAACACAAATGCAGATTAGAAGCAGGAGGTGATAAAACAAGAACAAAAGAGACACTGGTAAATCACAGATGGGGAGAAAAATAGGGAAGCAAAGGTGGCGACGGAAATTCAGACTGCGGTGATTTAAAATGCGTTGAGAAAATCCTTAAAGAGAGATGAAGCACACTTTTTAACAAGAAGAACTTCACGTATTTAGTTTTATTCTTTAAGTAGTCTCCACACCACTTTTTTAAATAGCTGATTTGACAATTAGACAGCAGACAGTGTCAAGAAGAAACAATTGTCGTTGTCTAACAAAGTAAGCTCGAAAAGACAAAAGGAAACCCAAGGCTACGGATTATTCAATCACACAAAAGTCATATTTTAATGATGGGTGACCATTAATTGTGTAAATAACAATATGTGTAGTCTTTGATGCTATGTTTTCCAGACCGTCCGTAATTAAGTAACTCATTCAAACCGTTAACATTTCCTAAAATGTATGTTGAACGAGTCCTCGTGCCCCAAACCATTTTCCAACACAATTTGCCTACAAAGCACAAATATTCAGCGGTTATCCCCGGACTAGAAAAAGCTCTCGCATCAGCAGATTTCTGTTTTCCTACCTCTGGACAGGAAGCAGGTTGTATGTCTAATGTCAGCTGCTGGAGAGTTTCCTAGAAAAGAAAAAGCAACAGGTTTCTAGTCCGAGATATACATTAGGCAAAACCCGTCATGTGACATCGACATCAGTGCAGAAACCCATGCAGTTTTTTTATTCTCAAGAAATGATATTGTCACGCGTCAAAAGAAAATACAGTTAAGACTTTAAAACAGTAAAAAAATCAGAAGAACAAAAACATCAACTTATAGTATAGTTATAGTCTACTTATCATGAGTACATTAATCGTCATGCTTTGTGTTGTATACCTCACCCATGTTTCCAACTTGCGTCACAGATATGATTATAATTCTAATTTAGATTTTTTTTCATTACATTTAATTCCCTTAAATCACTTTTTCATTTAGAGTTAAATTGATTATCATGTATTAACCGGTTGTATTTTGATGAACTACTCTTACTAGGAATGAGCCCAAACACACACACAAAGTACATTTCTGATCCTGTCGCGGCTTCGACTCACAAAGAAAGTGTCTAGCACAGGTCTCATGTGTTTATTCAAGCCCAGATGTGTCTTAAAACATTGTGTGCGTGTTGTTGTTGCAGGATGTTGCAGTGTGTGTGTGTGTTGCTGCTGGCGGCCTCCGCTCTGAGCCACCTGGATGAAGCCGCTCTGGACAGCCAATGGGAAGACTGGAGGAGCACGCACAGGAGGGAATACAACGGCCTGGTGAGTGTCCTTCGTTGGTACGGTGTACGACCGCCTAAAGAAAATGCAGAAAATCCTTTCTTCTGGTGAGGACAGTCTCTTCTGACTTGCCTCCACGGGAGGAAACACGCTGCAGAACGTCATGCTCGGCAGAGAAAGGGATAGGTCAGAGACGCGTGCTTATTTATGAGCTGCGTACTTCAATGACTCTGCGTTCCTTCGTGGTGAAGCGTCGGCATTTATTAACAGCCCAAACTAGATCGTCCTTAAAGCTTGGCATGGAAGTTAAAATGCTGAGAAACAAATCTGACTCAGAACTTCAGAGCTGCACATTCCTCAGCGATTGCATCAAGTCTGATAAAGAAATGCTGAGTCATGGGCGGACAGGGGGACTTCAGACTAGCGTTGATCAATAGTGTGCAACAGATGTTACTTAAACCTGCTGTTATTATTATGTGCTATGCTCTGCTAGAACTATTGGCTTTTTAAAAATCCCGACCAATATGATGAGATATCAATAACTTGGAGAATTCAAGAGAAACATCCTCTCCGTCGAAACGAGACTCGATGCTGACAGAGGCGTCTCTTTCCATGTCAGAGTGTTGCCTGACAATAACTCTGATGACCTGAAAACAACGAGTTCTGCTGAAGATCAGACAGGAATGTGAGTTCGCTGCTTGCTCTACTTCCTCGTTCGGGCCAGTTATAAAACAGAGAGGCAAAAGGAAAGCATGTGCACAAAGATCAGTCGCTTTGTCTTCCTCGTGCAAAGCCAGTGATTAAGAAAAAGATATTTTAAAAGTGGGTAGACTCACTTCTCACAACTTCTCGAGGTTCGTGGTTTGATTTAGGACATCCTACTTTACTTTATGTTCGTCTTGTACTACTGTGTGCATGTGTACGTGTTCCTGCCTTTTAGTTGTCACTTGCACTATTTATGTATGTTTCTTCAGACCTTAAGTGTAGTGTGTATCACTGCTGGAGAGACTTGAGATGTTCATTGACAACAAGTTTTAACCAGACCTGTGTTTACCCGGTCAACCCTCGATAATGAACTAAGACCAACAAACAATAAACTCTCATCCAGGGCCGTCCCTGGCCAACATGAGGCCCCACGCAAAGTTATATGATGAGCCCGTCAGTTTCGCGAGCGTCGACCGGGGGGGTTGCTAGTGGAGGCTCGCAGCGACAAAACCGAGCCGCGCCACACTCATTGCGCTGCTTAAGCGCATAGGCCACATTATCGGCTCAGTTAAGGCCCCCTCAGCGAGGTGAGGCCCCGTCAGCGAGGTGAGGCCCCCTCAGCGAGGTGAGGCCCCCTCAGCGAGGTGAGGCCCCCTCAGCGAGGTGAGGCCCCCTCAGCGAGGTGAGGCCCCGTCAGCGAGGTGAGGCCCCCTCAGCGAGGTGAGGCCCCGTCAGCGAGGTGAGGCCCCCTCAGCGAGGTGAGGCCCCCTCCGCGAGGTGAGGCCCCCTGCAGTCTGCATAATCGGCCTGTAGGGAGGGACGGCCCTGCTCTCATCCTTTCCTAGTGATTAAGTGTGTTGTTAGGGTTAAGGTAAGGGTTAACATCTGATACTGCATCACTTTGCAGAGAACTCAGCTCGTGTCACAACACAGTGGAAACTCGGAGAAAAAAACACAATGAAAACTGTGGAAACGTGTCTCACCTGCCACGCTGATGATTTACTGAGATATTCTACTTGCAGTGAATTTTGCAATATTAAATTGTTAAACTCTGTTAGTGAGTCCTTGCATGTATAATGTAACTTCAGTATAAGTACAAAAGTATAGGCATCAAATGGACTTAAAGTACTCGCTGTGTATAATGAACCATTTCAGGATTCAGAATATATATCACATTATACTGGATTAACTCTTTATGTCAAAGTTTATTAATATGTTGATTTAAATGTAGTTTTATCAAATAACCTGTGAAGCAGCTAAAGAAGAGTTTAGTGGAGTAGAAGTATATAAAGTAACATGAAATGAGAGTACAGTACAAGTACATCAACATAGTACTTAATGATATTTCCCCCTGCACACCTGTGGCTTTTTAAGTTACGCTCGTCTCTCAGTTTTCTCTTTGCAAAAATTCCCTGCCATCGATTTTTTAAATTATTATGTTATTCCAGCTTGTGGCCGTAAGGAAGTACGAGAGTGTAGGTTAGTCGGTGTCAGACCAGAGCAGACTCCAGATGCTGTGTGTGTGTGTGTGTGTGTGTGTGTGTGTGTGTGTGTGTGTGTGTGTGTGTGTGTGTGTGTGTGTGTGTGTGTGTGTGTGTGTGCGTGTGTGTGTGTGTGTGTGTGTGTGTGTGTGTGTGTGTGTGTGTGTGTGTGTGTGTGTGTGTGTGTGTGTGTGTGTGTGTGTGTGTGTGTGTGTGTGGTGTGTGTGTGTGTGTGTGTGTGTGTGTGTGTGTGTGTGTGTGTGTGTGTGTGTGTGTGTGTGTGTGTGTGTGTGTGTGTGTGTGTGTGTGTGTGTGTGTGTGTGTGTGTGTGTGTGTGTGTGTGTGTGTGTGTGTGTGTGTGTGTGTGTGTGTGTGTGTGTGCGCTGCTTTAATTGGGCTAATTACTGTAATGGGGCTGTGACACAGACAAGCCTCCTCTCACTGCTAGTTCAGTGGGAGATGTGCCCTATTTACCGTGATGACGTTCTCTGAGCTGAGGAGGGAAGGAAGGGAGGGAAGGGAAGAAAGGGAGGGGAGGGAGGGAAGCAGCGTATAGGGAAGGGGACTCAAGAGTCTGAGCTCACTATGAAGACCGTCAGGTAGAAGTAATGACTTCATAGTTCAGGTCATAATCAGGGGTGGAAGAAGTATTTAAGTCCTTAAGTTACCAGTACTAATACACTGTTAAAATACTCCATTCATTAAAGTGATGCACTGATAATGGCACTTAAGTAAGTGTTTAAGTGCATCAGGAAAATATATTTAAAGTATTTGGGGTAAAAGTACGTACAACTATTACATAAATTGATCAAATGTACACAAAAAATACAAGAAATCTGTCGATGTATGCTAATTAAATATCTGCTGTTTGAGGTAATTAAATATAATGTTCATTAATTTTATCTATATCATTACATCATATTTTAAACGTGTTTTATACATTTGAACATTTAAAATCTATATTTTATTTATTTACTTTTTTAACACTTTCTTTTTGAAAGTTTTCATTACAAATAAAAATCATACAGAAAGTCATTGAGCAGTGAAATACATGCTGTCGATGCAACCGTGCACATTTAAACAGACTGCCAAAGAGCAGATCAAATATACCCCCACCCCTAACCCCTACCCCATAACCCCTAACCCCTACCCCATAACCCCTACCCATAACCCCTACCCCAGCATGAAAGAAAAAGCAGAGTAAATGAGATAAGTGTAAAATCTACATTTTTAAAGAAACTAAAGCAGTAAAATAAATATAGTGAAATAAAAAGCACAATATTTCCCTTTGACGTATAATGGAGTGGAAGTGTAAAGTAGCACGGAGAGAAAAACTCAAGTGAATTGATACTTCAAATATTATTATTACGTCTGTTTGAGTTAATGGACTTTCCACCACTTGTTTGTTTATCTGGACAGTGCACATTAGTGAACACTTAAAACATGAAATATAAGTGTGAATATGCCGGATTTAGCTTTGAGCTCCTTTCCACCCGCAGTCCCTCACATAACACAGTTAAGAACATGAAAATTACAAACATAAAATGCAAGAGTAAGAGTAGAATACCCAAGTATTTATGACATGGCAATAGCATCGATACATACGGTGCACGAGAAGATACCCCTGTATTAAAGGGCATTTAAAAGTTTTAAAGCTCTCTTCAAATGTCGGTGAGAAATTAAAACTTGAATTGTCGTTTGTGTTCGTGTCCGTTGGTTACGCTAAATAACACGTGCTGTGGTTTGTCTCAGGACGAGGAGGGGATCCGCCGGGCCATCTGGGAGAAGAACGCGCTGATGATCGAAGCCCATAACCAGGAGGCAGCGCTGGGCATCCACTCCTTCGAGCTGGGGATGAACCACCTGGGAGACATGGTGAGTCAGCCCTGAGCCGCAGGCCTGGAAGACGGCTCAGAATGAACGACTACATCTGCACTTCTGAACGGGGTTTACGAGTAATCTTTTTCATCAAAGCCATTGTGGTGTCGTAATCCGTGTCGGGTTTGACCATAGACTGCATATATGTATATTAGTATACAAAGTGAATGTCCTTACAGATATTCAAATGATATAGCATGGCGCACACGGATAAAATGACTGCAAATTCTATCAAAGTAGTCAGTTACCCCCCCCCCCCCCTTTGGCCCCCCCAACACAAATAGTCACGTAATGGGCCATTTATTAAAATACATCAATATGAACGTGAGCATTCCTTTCAAAAAAATCCCTTTGCTAGAACGGTGATAATAAAACAATGCTCCATAAGTGTGGTCAACAAAATAAATACAATTGTGCAATCCCTTTGTGAGAACAATAAGTTATAATACTTTGCAATCCGTGCAAAAAAATGAAAAGAAAGAAAATGCTGATATTTGGCAAAAAAGTGTGTCTGTCTTGGAGCTGGGTGTGTCTGACAGCTTGGGGATTTTTTGCGAGGAATGCGTCCAACAACCAATCACAGGAATCTCCCGCCCCGACATACAAAGCAAAAAACCCCGGGGATTTAATGCGAGCAATATATATATATATATATATATATATATATATATATATATATATATATATATATATATATATAAACTCCCCAAACAGGCGAAAACCTACCAGTTCCACCCACTGTCTCTGCCTCCTCCCTCCACGCCTGGTTCCTCCGGTTTGGATCCCGGTAATAGTTCTGGTCGTAAAGAACCGGGTGATTTGCTACCGTAATTTCTCTTTTGGAATATGAGGACATGAACTGCGGTCTGGTTCTCCCTGTTTACACGCGGTTTGATTGGCTAGCGCTTCTACTGGCAGATTTGCATAAACGTGTTTGATTGGCTGGCGCTTCCAGCTCAGCTTCAAAAGTTGAACATTGCTCAACCTTTGAATCCTGGACATCCTGGAAATCTTCGCTTCGCTCCCCCACAATGCAGTTCGGCGAAAAGCGAGGCAAAGTGACGTCATCCCCATTCAAAGTCAATGGGCAGAGAAGCGTTGGAAGCGGTGGAAGATTCTTCTGAAGCTGCTGTGTGGACGTACCGTAACCCTAGCATATTTCTGACTTATTCACACATTGAAGTCACTCATTTGTTATGTTTAACATCACCATGATGTCACTGGCTCTGCTCAGCTGTTATTTCAGGTTAATGAAGTAAAGAAATACCAACTGCCTCTGGATCAGTTCTTATCGGATGGAAAAACCAATAAGGCTTCATCAAACAATTGTTCTTATTACCAATTGATTAGTTCATTTACAGTGCAGTGTTAAGTTTGCTAAGCCCATAGTGACACGCACACACGTGTATTTCTTTGTGTTTCACCGCTACCTCAAGAGATAAGAGTTTTCTATCAAGTACGACAACAAAAACATAAAATCCTCCCTTTTTAAAAGTCTGTAACTGGCACATGTTTTGCTGGAAGAAGAACCCGATGAAGAAATGACTTCATTCTAAAAAATAGTTGGCCATTCACTTCCTGCCAATGCTCCAATCATTGCTGCTGTGGAGATCAATCAGCGTTGACCCACAGTCTGAGTTATAGTCGCCATTAGCAACTGAAGTGAAGTGAAAATCGATCTCACTGCCGAGTGCTTCAATAGTGAGCATCCTGGTGGTAGTGAGAGTCCTGGGAAAGCTGCCCGGTGTCAGAGCTCCATATTTCCCTCGCCTCGGTTTCATCGGCTGCCGTCACCGACGCGTGCAGCAGAGCGTCGCGCTGAACCCAAACGAGATGTGCTGTCCTTAAATCAGCTGTTTGCGGCGACGTGTGCGGCAGCGCGGGCCGTGACTGATGGCTGTGATCCAGATGCCGGCTGTAACGAGCAATGCGTCAGCGGGAAAAGCAGAATGGAACCCGACAGCTCTTTCATGAGAGACGGGAACATGTACTACACATCCAGATTCTGGATGAATGGCCCGTTCGCGTCGGTGCAGGAACAGGTGGCCGTGTGTCGAGGCATTTCCATTCTGACTGGAAGTGAAAAGAAAGGAATCACCAGATGGCTTTCTCTCGTTCTGCTAATGATCTCTCCGCCTGCAGACCGAGCGTTCTGATCGTCCTCAATGACGAGATTGTAAAATATAATATCCCTTTCAGAGTCGCTCTTCCTTCCCGGCTTCTTCTGTTACTTCATTGTTTTGTGAAACCGTGCCGCTTTGTGCACAGTCACGCCCCTCTGGTGTCAAATGATGAAACTTTTACTCCATTACAACTCATGAGCTTCACATGTGTCTTAAAGAGGCGCTATTACGCTGGACCTTTCCCCAGTGTGTCATAGAGGTTTCGGTGCACGTACATGTTCTGCAAAAGCTAAAACCACAAAATTTCCTCCAGTCTCCTTTGTAAAAAAAGTACGATAAGTGCCTCTAAAGCAGGGGTTCTCAAAGTTTTGATGAGTGAGGGCCAATGTAGGTACCCAATATTGGATTGAGGGCCGCCCAAGAAAAAACGGAACACAAAATAATTCCAAAACAAATGCTTTCTTTATTGTACTAACCAATTACCGCAACTCGCGAGATGCCTAGTTGCCATGCAACCAGTAGTCTAGCAAACTTTCCACAAGCTGTCATTCATAATTTAGGAATGACAACCCAGGGGGCGCAGTTTTACCATTCTTACATTCCATTCTAATTCTTACTAGATACGACCGTGGAGGATTAAAATATAACGCATGCATTTCAGCGTGTCACTATCGCGGGCCGCCAGAAACATTTCCGAGGGCCGCCATTGGCCCGCGGGCCGCACTTTGAGAACCCCTGCTCTAAAGTGTAGCATAAAGAGTAAATAATTGTTGCTTAACGCTTAGATGCCCTTGGAGTGCCTGGACCCACACTCCTCCGTCTAAAAGGACCCGTATTAGAATAATAAGTGTTTTTATGCCATTTTTGGTTCAGAAAAATCACTTGTATAATATTTAGTTTTATATTTTGTCTCACATTAGAAATATGTTATATTTAATTGTTCACTATTTATAATATTAGACATTATCCTTTGTTTAACCAGGTAAAAGACTCCAAGAGCGACCTGGCCAAGGGGGGCAGCATGTACGAAGTTACAACTGATAAAACAGAGACATGACAGGCGGACGAATACAGCTGTAAAACACTAATAAAATGGCGCATCAGCCGGTCAATATGCGAAGTAAAACAAACTATTACAAATCATTCAAAACGATGTTAGGAGATACGAGCACTCTCATCTACCAGTGGTGTCCTCTGTCCTTTAAGAAGGACCTGTTCCCCCTTAGTGATTACATCTGAGAGCTTCAGCTCATCGTTCCAAGCTGTGGGGGCCGCATATCTAACAGCTGTTGTGTTCTCACTGCGGGAACCAGCATCTGAACCAAATCTTAGGAGCGCAGGCCATATAGACTTTCTCTTTGACACATATGTGTGCACATGTAGGAGGGAACCAACCCAAGCAGAGATTTAATATAAACACATAATTTTTTACATTTAAAAAAAAAAACGTTTTGAACATATCGATGCAAAGATCTCCGCTATTCTGAGACCCTCACAGTACCCCAGTCCCTTTTCAAGACTCATCTCTTCTCCTCTTGTCTACTCATAGCCCCCCCCATCAATCCAGTTTGATAGTCCGATACCCCCCACCCTAACCTTCCCTTAGATTGTAAAGCGAGTCCTTGAAAAGCCCTAAACAAATATAATTTATTATTATTATGATTATTATTATTATTATTATACTGACAGGTATCAGATCTTGCCGTGTGAAATAATCTCCCTGAGAGGTGTCACGTGTGATGTAGTCTGTGGTCCACAGTGAATGTATTCCTGACAGCAACAGGTGATAAGAATAAAAGGTTCCCATTGTTGACCCACTTAAGGAAGCTTGGGGTAGAAACACAAAAACTACAATTTCTTTAAATGTAAATGTAAAATGTGAATGGCACGATATCCAAAACATGTTTTTGAGGAATAGCTGGAATATGAAATGATAAAAAAATGTCAAAGATTGTTCCTGTCCAACGACATTTCTTTCTCACGTGATTATTTCTGGAACTAAGGGAAGTTTCATAGCAACCTGTAACTCCTAGTTTGAACTCTTTGTTTCCTGTTATGGTTTCAATATGAAAATCTACCTGCTGTCGCACTTGTCCCTGAATGACAGTGTCCCTGAAACCTCAATCTAACCTGTGTGTCTCTGTGCGTGCAGACGTCGGAGGAAGTGAACGAGAAGATGACCGGCCTGCTGCCGCCGACCGACGGCCGGCGCAGCTTCACCATGGCTTTCGACGACAAGCTGCCAAAACTCCCCAAATCTCTGGACTACCGCAAGAAGGGCATGGTGACGCCAGTGAAGAACCAGGTCAGGAGCTGCACAAAGTGTTTCGATGATAACTCAGCGTATTCTTTCACACACACATACGGGTTTTGGGCCGAGGGCGACACCGTACTTCCGGTATGCGCCATTTCACGCGAGGTGCAAGCAGAATATCATAGTCTATTGCCTTAATCAATATCTAGTCAACTCTAAAATACCACATATATGCAATGGCATGATAATATTATTTTGACAAGTGGGGTATTCACCTGGTGTTTCCAGAAGATAGACGTAGATGCTGCCAAAATCGACCGAAGTCCACTTTCGAAGGTCGTTTTTCCATCTGCATCTGTCTGTAAGGGCAATCCGACAACCCACACAGCTCCAGTTTACGCTGGGAACGACCGAGAGCACACCCCTCACGTCCAGAGATGTAATCCGAAGACATGCAGCGATTTCTTCGGTTGTTAATTCAGAAAAAAAACCTAGTGCACTCTGCCTGGCTACGTTAGCTGTTTACATTAGCACCTCCAGGATATTAGCACCTCCAGGAAAATGGCGGATTTATATATATATCTATGGCGCGCGTTGCATTGTGGGTAGCTCGTGACGTCACTGTGTGTGAAATAATCAAATATCCACTTCATTAAAGCTTAAAAGTGATTTGGGCAGCTCTCTGGGGAAAACCCACAAGCACAGAGTTACTGTAATAATATTACTTTTGTCGGTAACGTGTATTAACATTGCCCGACATACTTTTATAAAATCAGTAGCCTAATCACACTACAGTTAGCATACTAGCATAATACATAATACAATAATTACTAGATTCTCCCTTTGACAGACAAGAGGGATTCCGCCGCCGCAGGTTTATATTTACGTAACATTAGCGCGACATGCAGTGCTGCATAAACATGGCTGAGTCAACAGCGATAACTTTCGAGGGGTGGAGGGAGGTATGCCCACTATTTTGAGTTTGTCCGAAGAGAGGACAGGAATGTGACGCTGAGGTGCAAACTGAGTCCAGGCCAGAAGCTGTTATCCACTGCTGCAAACACAACGTCAATCCTCAACAAGCACCTGCAAAGACAACATGCTAACGTGAAGCTAATGGCTAAGTAGGACCTCCGAATCCAGAGTGAAGCACCCTCCGCAGTCTGCGTGGTCTGCCTGTCGGGAGGGGCGGCCCTGCGAGTAAAGTAACGAGTTACTTTATGTAGAGCGTAACGAAGTAAATATTACTTTTTTTTTTTTAAAGTAATATGTAATATATTACTTTTTTGAGTAACGACCCCATCTCTGCAAGCAACATTATAGTTTTTTGTCTTTTAGGATCTTTAAATCCTTCGTTTGTAGTAAAGACTAAACATACCATTTGACATCCTTTCTGATAAACCGTACTTCTGGGTGTTTTCGAGAAGGAAGAACAACGTGTTGATTCGGTAAATGCGTGCCATTCCCTCGTGTAGCTTTTAGACAGTCGGTAAATAGGAGAAATGGGCATGAGCCGTAATATTCAGAAACAGAAGTGTCTTCGCCAATGGATGCAGTTTGATTACGATGACGCTGCAAATGTTGACAAAGGTAAAGTGAATACGTTTCCAAAGAAGTGGGAGAAACCCGCCAACAAACCGGGACCTGAGCAGATTCAACTCTTCATTAAAGTGTCAGTTTGTGAGAATCAAAACGAGAACAGTCCGTTTCCAACTGATAGAAATCTACAGATAGAAGTTGTGTGATGTTGTTTCTGTGGACGTGTGGGAAACCAAGAAGACGGATGTCCTCAGGCTGTTTAAGGCAAAAGGAGAAACACGAGACTTCATTGATTTCTGAGGGGAATGTGGCTGTTGTTGCAGGCAGAAGCAACAACAGCAAAGGCAGCTCGTGGTATCTTATAGAAGCAGTACAGTGCGCATTTTAAGCAAGTATGTATTGGAGAAAATATTAAAACAATTATGCAAAACTGTTAAAAATCGATGAATATGTTGAATTGAGACATTGGAGCTCCACATGTTCGGCCTCCATCTTCTTTGGCTTACATGACATTCTATTTAGCTCTAATATGAATACAAAAACATCCTCCAACATCTGGAGCAGAGGCACTCTCCAGAGGCTCTCATGTGACCTCAAAAACAATGAGATGTTTAGCATGTGGTGAAAAAAAGCGTTCCTCAATAGAGACTCGGTGTAAACAATCGCGCACACACACACACACACACACACACAATTATGGATTATTACATGTAATTAGTCATTATGAGTGGATGGGACGGCCAGATATTATTTATGTAAACAAGGGGTGGGCAGAACAGGAAGTGGATGGATTGACAATATGGCGTACATCTGCTCTTTGTGCTAGCGGCAGATTAGCAGCGGAGTGATGTTATCTAACGACGCCGTGAACTGAAGCACCGGGTTCATATTTTATTTTCCACTTTGTTCTTACCCACATTGTTTGGATTTATTGACTTTGAGGTCTAGTTTTAGTGTTTTAAGTTCATAGTTACGCAAATACATGCATTATTTTGCACATTTAGTTCATTCAAATAAGGACCAAGACGTCTGGAAATGTATTATTAATATCATCCTTAAAAAAGAAAAAAGATGAGACATTACAAATATATAATTAATCCACCCATCTTCTCCAGCTTATCCGTGGTCGGTTCGCGGAGGTAGCAGTTCCATATAATTAATAATAAATACAAATACAATTTAATTATTATAATATAAATAGGATACTAATAATATGAATATAGTAGTTATTAGATACACTGTTGAGATGTATACATTTACTGTTGTTAATTGTCTATTTTATTATCTGTAATTGATGTGCAATGACTTTTTGCATGCTGATGGGACAAAGTAGAAGTCCCAAATTAGGAACAATAAATAATAGCTTATCTAAATTATAAAAATACACAAATAAGATTAAAAAAAAAGAGAAAATCACAAATTCAAACATTTGAAAAACACTATTTTCAGATGGTTTCATAGCCAAAATAAATTAAACGTGCCTTTTATTCTTTAAAATAAATTATTATTAGTATTACTACTACTGATATTATAATTATTATTATTATAACCTGTGTAAATACAATGGCTATGATGTCGTCGCCCCCTGGGGGATGGAGGTGACACTGCAGCTATGCACAGGATGTATTGAGCTGCTCCTCTTCTCTCCTTCATGAATAATGCAGCACACTGGCTTCACTCTCTGCATACTAACACCTCTGCTGCTTCCTCCTCACTTCCTCTCGAGGTGACTGCATTGTGTTTGGATGTTCCGTTTGTTCCAAGCACATTTCACAAAGCAGCTTTTCAGAACATCCTCCAGTAAAAGGATGTGGAAACGCAAGGTTTTTAATTAGAGCTGTGTTTTCCTTGAGGAGAAAATGCAGAGGGGTTTTAACTGGAAGCCATGATGCAGGCAAGAGTTTATAGTCAGATAGTGATTTTAAGAGTGTCTACTTCATGAGATAAAGAGTGAGACAGCAGCTCCATAGCGCTGAGTAAATTAAACACAATGTTCTGTACCACCAGCTGCCAGAACAGAAACATTGTTTGAATGAAAGTTGTCACAGTCTGCCCCCTAGTGGACGGACTGCAGAAAACAAGCGTCTGATTTTCAGGCTGATGAGATATTAACACCGTTTTAAAACGTGTTCATTAGAGAAGACATGAACAAGTGGATTGTGCATAATAGGTGACCTCTAACAGGGGGCTTTGTGCATATTGTAATGATCAATTAAAACAAACCCTCCTCTCCGGACAGGGTTCCTGTGGATCCTGCTGGGCCTTCAGCTCGGCCGGCGCCATCGAGGGTCAGCTGGCCAAAATCACAGGGAAGCTGATAGACCTGAGTCCCCAAAACCTGGTGGACTGCGTCAAAGAGAACTCCGGCTGTGGAGGCGGGTACATGACCAACGCCTTCACGTACGTGGAGGATAACGGAGGCATCGACTCTGAGGAGGCCTACCCGTACGTCGGAGAGGTAAGACAATTATAATAATAATAATAAGAGAGTTGTCTGCTGATTTTGTATATATAGATATATACATGTATTTAATGTACACACATGAGAATCGTATTTATTTTTGTATCTTACCGAGAACAATGAAAATGAAATAGCTAAACCAACTTAAGTGAATTACTGCTTTCAAATAAACAGTTTGGGATAATCCAGCTTAATTTTCTCAAAGGTTGAAGTTTACCGTCAACATGCTGGTTTTATTTGACGACAGCTTTTGGAAATCCTCCAGACCAACTGAAACCAAACTGGTCAACAGTTCCTCTGCTGGCTGTCACGTTTAGCAATCAAGGAATAATACAAAAAAAACATCATTCCCTTTTTCATGTTGACCTCTATGCACCGCAAGCATTTGACTGAAGGGATGTGGTGTCGCAGAAATGATGAGAAGAAAACTCTCCCTCTGTCTCCCTGAGCAGACATAGTTTCCTCTTAAGTCATTTATTGTTTCACTATGGAAGTTCAGCGGCTTGTTTGTGATTAAAGACAACTGGTTCCTCATTGTTTGGCTACTGAACAATGCACCTGTGATCTGGCACGTCATGTGAAGTGTGCATGTGACGGTAAAGTCACAAGGTACGATGCACACGCTGCCAAAAAACGAATTACTTCCTTCTCCACAACAACACAGACATGTCTTGTTTTGACCATGCAAAAGTCCAAAATACATTTATATTCGAGAACACAGATATCTAAATCTAATATGTTCTGGGTTTGTCCTCCTCCTTGTCTTGCCTTTAGGACCAGCCTTGCCGCTACAATTCCTCCGGTATGACCGCGCAGCTTAAAGGTTATAAGGAGGTTCCCGTGGGCGATGAGCGGGCGCTGGCTGTGGCTCTCTTTAAAGCCGGACCCATCTCTGTGGGCATCGACGCCGGGCTCGGCACCTTCCAGTTCTACCAGAGAGGTCAGTAAGCGGCTCTGACAGCTGTTTTCTGCCAACAGACGTTTTATACACAGAGGATGGCAGGGCTACGGCCCGCAGGCCATTTTGAATCGGCCCTCAGCAAATTAAAAAAGTACAATGGAGTACGGCCCACAGAGGAAACCTGTGATTGTCGTGTATTGTACTTCTTAAACATAGATGAAAGCAGATATTACACAGTATATTCATGAGTTACGAAGCCCACTTTTCAAAGAAACTCAGTCGGTTAAAGTTGAAAAATGTTTCTATAAAATCTAAGTCGATAAGAAAAAAGCCCAATAACTTATTTTCATAACACGCTTGAAATAAACCCTTCCTATTTCCTCTTATGATAATCGATCTGAGGCTTCTCTTTTAAGGAATGAGCTGCTAACAAGATCAATGAAACCCTCTGGAGAGCTGGGGTGTAGGCTCAAGTATTAAGCATCATTTACATACATTTGATTAATTTTGATAACTTAACTTATGAGGCGATATAGCTCGAGTGAGGGGCCCAGGTCTTCATATGTTTTTCTGTATGTGGCCCTCGGTGAAAAAAGTTTGGACACCCCTGGGTTATGGTGTTGTATACACACAGAGGTTATAATGTTGTATACACATATAGATTATTATGGTGCTTTATACACATAAGGGTTATTGTGTAAGAATCACGATGCTTTACCTTGTGTTGTTTTAAATAAGTGTGTTATGGATGATGGATGGAGGAGGTGGGCAGCTGGTCGCCTGCAGCTCTTCCTCTAACAGATCGCTGTGGCAGCTCCTTCTTCCTCCATCACTCCCTGACAGGTTTCAAAATGATGCAATGAAGAGAAGAAACCAAAAAAGACTAACATGACCGTTGTTGTGTTGATTGATAGACGTATTTCTGATAGACGATGATGGTCATGTCTCGACAAATATTAAGTGGAAATTGTGGATACTGCCAATAAAGATTTGTATTTACGAGATAACTAACTTCTCAGTATACAGTAAACCTACATTAAATGGCTTTTGCAGAAGAAAAATGCAGATCTTAAGCAGCATTAAATATTCCCTTTCATGACATTTTAAACATTACGACTTGAGATTAATGGATGTATGTATTTTCACCGATGCCCTTCCAGCTCACCTCTCATCCCTCTTTACTCTTCCTCTCCGACATGTTCCCAGGAATTTACTACGACCGCAACTGTAACAAAGACGACGTCAATCACGCCGTGCTGGCAGTGGGCTTCGGAGTGAACAGCAAGGGGAGGAAATTCTGGATCGTGAAGAACAGGTGGGACACAACGGCATCAGGTGGCTCATAAAGGCGCCGAAATGAAACCATTTTTCCTTAGCGCTGATTTGATTCCTCCTGTCGTCCATCCGAGTTGGTGACAACCAGATGATCTGAAATGACTACTGGCGATGTTTACGACTCTCACATGTCTTTCCTTTCCTCACCTTATTTTCTATCTTTTATCCTGACAGCTGGAGCGATACCTGGGGAAAGCAGGGTTACATCTTGATGGCACGAAACCGCGATAACCTCTGTGGCATCGCCAACCTCGCCAGCTACCCCGTCATGTGAAGAGGACGAATCGGAGACCACTACACAAACACACTTGAACATGTAAGCAGGAGATTAGCCCAACATGTCCACGACCTCTACAAACAAATAATAGAAGATGTCCATGTTTATGTGGGTTTTTAAACATACTTTCAATTTATACAAAATGTTCACTTCCAGTGATAAAAAGGGCTAAATGTTGTTTGAAGTCTTCGATCCAAATGTCCTTAAAATCATTTATTGAGGAGATTTGGTTATCTCATTTGAAGCACTTTGAACCCCCTTTAGTTTTATCTTCAAACCGGCAGACCTCCAATCACATTTAGTACCTCAGGGCATCGTGTTAAGAACCCTGACACATGTTGGTTTTCTTCCAAATTAAATCTTCAAACACGTCAGTCACTTCCAACACAGAGGCAGTCTATTTGTATTTGACAGTCTTAGTCCTTACATTTTAATTACAGTTCCTGTGAGAACTAAAAAGGGACGAAACATTGCTGGGCGATGGGAGTCGGTTCCTTTAAAATCGTTACAAACTTTACTTTTGTTGTTGTTTTTCTGTTCAGCACCTTTCTAAAGATCAAACTGATGTTTTCTATGAATAAAGGTTTCATTTTGAATTGAATGCATTGTTTGGATTACTTATGCTGATACAAAGACACTGAAAAAGACAAACACTGCAAGTTTAGCAAAGCTAGATGGCAATCTATGGTAGTTTAACATTATTAAGTGTGCTTAAGTGTTATGACGTCAGCTTCATTTATTTGTTGTAATGACAGTACGTTGCTAATCGAGTCAGCAAATAGATAACATTTATAGTACACTGAGACCTCTGTAATAACAGATTAGTGCACACAACAGTACTTTGATATAATCATAAATAAAGCAGGCTGCACCTTATTATTTGAAGAATAGGTACTGTTTCAGTCTCATAGTGCATCACATATTCCAGAAATAAACGACATAACAAAAAAAACTAATTTGAAACATGCATTTCCCCCTGTGATAACATACACATTTTGAATTATTTTTTTAAAATCATATTATAGGTTGTATTATGAACAGTATTAGGTTTTTCTCAAATTATTTCAGACCCTAATTTGGTGTATGAACGTATGTACACTACAGTAGCAAGAGTTGTCTAAAATAATGTGAAGTATAAATATGCAGTACAAATTATAATACAATAAACAATTTGTACCAAATGTCAGGGGAAATAGCCATAATACAAATAATAGGATGACACTGGATGTTGATTTGAATTCAAAGCAATTTATTTAAACATTATACATTAATTATTGTACATTAATAGCAGAAGTGGTTCATCTGTTTAGTCAGTTCAACACTGGTCCAGAAACGTGAACAACGTCTGGCAGTCTGCCACGCAGTGTGCTGACCTTTCATCCAACATCACGGGTCAAATCCGCCTCTTGACCTCCTCTCTGCTACAGATACACTTCCTGCAACCAGCGGCTGCATTACAACACTATTATTATTCAGTATACCCATTGGAAGGATGTACATTTCCATTTTCAACCCTAAAGGACAAATCTCTGCACTCAGAACATCATATACTCTCACGTTTGGTGCTCAACATTTTTAAAACTGGACGTTTTATCCTGTAAATCAGGGTTCCTCATTGAGTGGTGCAGGGATGAAGTATTTAGCTGGAAGTAAACTGCGCATGGGTTTCCTCGACAAAAAAGAAATGGGATTTTGGAAAATAGCTCGAAAAAAGGTCTGTGGAAAACGAACCCGTTTGATAAATGCACGTTTTGTTCAGCCGGATAATATCCAAATGGCTACCCCTAATTGCCAGAAGCAAAATGCTAACGTTATGCTATAAAGGAACTTCAGCCGAGTCCAGCAGCACGACTTCAACGTCACGCCAACTTAGGATCGATATTCAGAAATACAGATTCAAAATGGAACAAGTTGAAGCGTTTGTTTGAACAGTCTGCAGGAGGCAGGGACTTGCTTTCAAGCAGAACAGGGCAAACAAATTTAGCGGGAGTGTTTACGTGTTCGACGTAATGACGTTCTCGACAACTTCTGTAGTCCTATTCAGCCACTCGGTAACAACCATCGTTTTTCAAACACGTCAACTCTTCAGAAATCACCAGCTGCTGATGGATTTAATGTCGTAGAACAAAACGTGATCCGTCTCTTTAACGTGTCTCAACCACAGACCTTGTTTCCAGCTATTTTCCAAATCCTATGGAGAAATCCCATTGGCTCTGAGACGAGGGAACCGGTGGTGGCTCGCATGGCAGTAGGCTAAATAAAGGGGTGATATATATGATTTTGTGCATCAACATAAAAACATTCAGGGCTTTTACATATAACCCATTAAAACACTGAACGTGTTCGCTCTATTAGCCTACACATAATATACAATACTAGTTGATAAAAGATGCAAAAATAGACAAGAAACAAGATATTTAAACTTGCCCCCCCGACACTGACTCACTGCCGAGTTTCCAGCTCTGGCTGTCTCTCCAGCACTCCATGCAGAGATGGAGTACTCGGGTCCCGGACTCGGACTCTAGTGCCGATTTTCGGGACTCATGACTCGCACACTGATTGACCCGACTCGGACTCGTGAATTCTCGCGCGCGATGACTTGGACTCGTGAATTCTTCCCCCCACGATGACTCGGACTACACTTGTACATTGACGCTCCGACTTGGACAAGTTTTCTCTGGAGTCTGATGTCCTCTATCCTGGCGTGTGCACCTGCGAGGCGAGTTCACGTCCAGGGCGCCGCTATTCCAGTCTAAAGATGTCTAGAGACACACCCCGCATCCTGCCGTATGCTTTCACACATTCTGCTTCCACATTGGAAAAGAGCACCGCAAAATGCTCGTTATGGGGAAACACTATAGAAGAGAAGGCTCCGTAACACACTACTCTAAGGATCGAGTTCAGACATATAGGCTGTTTGAACACTATCATCAGAGTAACGTGATCTAATCAATAAATACAGATTCAGCCGATAACACGAAAGCACATGGCTACTTAGGCAAGGCAAGGCAAGGCAAGTTTATTTATATAGCACTTTTCGACGCAGGGTAATTCAAAGTGCTTTACAAAAAAGAAATGAAAGACATTAAGCATTAAAAAAGAAAAGCTAATAAAATAAACATTAAGGAAAAATACATGGATAAAAGTTACAGTGCAGTCTAAAATATGAATAGTTCAATTAAACATTACAAGAAAAAGTACATGGATAAAAGTTACAGTGCTTCCATAACAAAGTCTTTAAAGTGTTACCAAAACACTATTTTTCATCCGTCGATGCCAGATATTCCAAATATCTCTGCTTTCGAGCAGTCCCTCTCATAAATGTCATGGAGTTTAATTACGTTTAGAAAAAGTACATGGATAAAAGTTACAGTGCAGTTTAAGATATGAAAAGTTCAATTAAAAGCAGCGGCAAAAAGAAAAGTCTTCAGCCTGGATTTAAAAGTAGTCAGAGTTGCAGCGGACCTGCAGGTTTCTGGGAGTTTGCTCCAGATATTTGGAGCATAATAACTGAACGCTGCTTCTCCATGTTTAGTTCTGACTCTGGGGACAGAAAGCTGACCAGTCCCTGAAGACCTGAGAGATCTGGATGGTTCATAGTTTAGCAGGAGGTCAGAAATGTATTTTGGGCCTAAACCATTCAGTGCTTTATAAACCAGCAGCAATATTTTGAAATCTATTCTTTGACACACAGGAAGCCAGTGTAAAGACTTCAGAACAGGAGTGATGTGGTCCACTTTCTTAGTGTTAGTGAGGACTCGAGCAGCGGCGTTCTGAATCAGCTGCAGCTTTCTAATAGATTTTTTAGTGAGACCTGTGGTCTTCACAGTTCCATTGCAGTACTCTAGCCTACTGAAGATAAAGGCATGGACAAGTTTTTCCAAATCCTGCTGTGACATTAGTCTTTTAATCCTAGATATATTCTTTAGGTGATAGTAGGCTGATTTAGTAACTGTTTTAATGTGACTGTTGAAACTCAGGTCAGAGTCCATGACTACACCTAGATTCCTGGCTTTATCTGTTGGTTTGAACATTGCACATTGAACATTACTTAGCATGCACAATGACGTCATTGTGCATGCTAAGTGCTTTCTGGGGCTTAATCTTTATTGATAGACTTCTGTGAACCGTTACACCCCTATTAGATATATTAAAGGTAATTTACAATAATAAAAATAATAATAATATTAATATTAGTAATGATAATAATAATATATTAATTTTCTATAGCGCTTTTCTGAACCCAAAGACGCTTTACATTTGGGAGGGAGGGTAGACAAACAAAACAAAGACAAAGCCAAAAAGAAACAAAACACAACAGAAAAGCAGTCAGGAGGAAGTTGGTTGAGAGGGGGGGGGGGGGCTTATGGATACAGAGTTGAAGAGGTGGGTTTTGAGCGGGACTGGAACAGGGTGAGGGACTCAGACTCACGGAGGTCTTGGGGGAGGGAGTTCCAGAGCTTCGGGGCTGCCACAGAGAAGGCTCTGTCCCCGAAGCTCCGGAGTTTGGCCTTGGGGATTGAAAGCAAGTTGGTAGAGGGTGAGGAGGTCAGTGAGCAGGCCCGGACTGGCCATCGGGAGGACCGGGAGGTTTCCCGATGGCCTGGCCTGTTAAGTGGCCTGCTGGCCTGAGGATTTTTTTTTGTTATACATATGTATTGTGAACGCAACGCTGCGCAAATGTGGGTCTGACTCTGCCTCACAGAGGGTGACTGGCTGTCTACATGATGTGGCCTGCCGACATGGCCGTCTACATGATGTGGCCTGCCGACATGGCCACTTTCATACAGATCATACTCGATTGGTCTCTGTGTGTCATTCAAGCTCGGGAGGGTGTGTGTGTTATGTGTGGGGCGAGCGAGTGAGATAAAGCGCGCGCACCGGTTACGTGTTTTGTTGTTGTTGTTAGCATCTGGTGCTAGCTAGCTGCGCTAACGGATATAAGGAGCTGTTTCAACAACAAGGTGGGGGGAGAGTCCTCTCCTGTCAGACTGAGAGACTGATAACTACAGCTCAGGTGAGGTAAAGGACTCTCTGAGTGTTTAGATAGTTAACTTAGTCTAAGTTATATATGTGGGTCTCAAACGGTTTGGTCACCATTTATGTAAACACATATTTCCATTTGAGGGGGGAGTGATTAGTAAAATATGCATGAATAATAAAAAAATAAAAACGTTAACTAGGTGAAAAAAGGCAAGATAAACTATTAAAACTTGTTGAGAGCTAAAACTAGTCTTTGCTGCTGCCTCAAAGAGGAGCAGGAGGGAGAGGAGGGAGACAGGTGAGGCTGATTCAGGAGCCCAGACACACTCACAACTATAAATGAACCAAAAACAAATAAATAAACAAATTTCAATGTTTTTTCATATTGGATATGGTATGTTATTGGTTATGGCCATGTTATTATGATTTTATGATTATTTAAATGTATACAGTTATGTTTCATATGGGTGTAGTCTCGTTATTTCCCCCTCAAAATGCACCAGATTGATGCATTTAATTCCAACATTTAAAAAAAATCTTACCGGAGGAGCATGCCCCCGGACCCCCCTATAGGATTTGAGGTCCACCCCCACTTAAAATATGTTCACATAGGTTCCTAAATAGATTTGCACATTTTTTTAAATAGTAACCCATGTCCATATGTTTATTTTTGGGTAGTAGATTTAGAGCGCTATCACTACGGGCAGCAACGCTGTAAAAATTGACAAATAAATCCAGCAAAATGGCACAAAAAACTGGTAGTGGCCTGGCTGGGTGTATAATTCCCGGCCTGACTTATTGTCCCAGTCCGGCCCTGTCAGTGAGGTAGGGGGGGCAGATGGTGGAGGACTAATAAGCATATTACGACTAAGACTCTCCTTAGGTGACTCGGACTTGGACTCGGACTCGAAGAGTGGTGACTTGACTACAACGGCTACATGGCGAATGTGCTCTTGGACGGGAAGATACATGGCGGGATAGTATAGAAAAATAAACTTAAGGTCCTTAAAAATATATGTTATGTGCATGCTCATTTACTTAAAAGATTAATTATATCGCTAAATTGGAGCATTTAAATTGGAGGATATACGACCAACCTGGCACTTTTTTACTTTCGCTAGCTTGGCTACGATCGAATATCTTCTCCATTTCATGCTAGTTAGCAAGTGTTTGTAGAGAAAAAATGGATTCTCATGAGAAAAGTTGCAAACCAGGTGAACAGAAACATGGCGTGACAAACGAGGGAAATGAGGATTTGGATGCATGCATGCTCTTCCCAGTATTAAGGTAATCCTGCATTTATTTTATACAGCGCTTTTCCGAGTTCTCAAAGACGCTTTACTTTGCAGTATGGTTTGGCTGCATATTGTATGTTCTGGGTGGGATGACAGATTAATAAGCAGACATGATCATATGAAACTTCAGTATTAAATAACTTCTGTCATAAAGTCCACCGAAAACCTTCACACTTGTTGAGATGGACAGTTGTTGAGATGGACAGTTGTTGAGATGGACACTTGTTGAGATGGAACCTTGTTGAGATGGACACTGGTTGAGATGGAACCTTGTTGAGATGGACACTTGTTGAGATGGACACTTGTTGAGATGGACACTTGTTTAGATGGAACCTTGTTTAGATGGACACTTGTTTAGATGGACACTTGTTGAGATGGACACTTGTTGAGATGGACACTTGTTGAGATGGACACTTGTTTAGATGGACACTTGTTTAGATGGACACTTGTTGAGATGGAACCTTGTTGAGATGGAACCTTGTTGAGTTGGACACTTGTTGAGATGGACACTCGTTTAGATGGAACCTTGTTGAGATGGACACTTGTTGAGATGGACACGTGTTGAGATGGACACTTGTTGAGATGGACACTTGTTGAAATGGACACTTGTTTAGATGGAACCTTGTTTAGATGGACACTTGTTTAGATGGACACTTGTTGAGATGGACACTTGTTGAGTTGGACACTTGTTGAGTTGGAACCTTGTTGGGATGGAACCTTGTTGAGATGGACACTTGTTGAGATGGACACTTGTTTAGATGGACACTTGTTGAGATGGACACTTGTTGAGATGGACACTTGTTTAGATGGAACCTTGTTTAGATGGACACTTGTTTAGATGGACACTTGTTGAGATGGACACGTGTTGAGATGGGCACGTGTTGAGATGGACACGTGTTGAGATGGGCACGTGTTGAGATGGACACTTGTTGAGATGGACACTTGTTGAGATGGACACGTGTTGAGATGGACACGGGTCAACAGTTAACCCTCTTGGACCTGAAATATAAACAGGGAAAATACTTTTGTTATATACCAATTATGGTCTTTCAAATCTTTCATCTTAAGAAAAGCTTGAAGTACAATTGATTGTTTTTTTTATGAAAGATATACCATCAGTTAATTTCATATTGATGGCTGCTATAACAGAAAAAGCAGCCATCTTGATAATTTTCAGAAATGCCTCCTCGCTCCTCTTTACGTCTCAAACACACCCTGTAATAAATAAACTGACAACAAATCAAACCTGAGCTTGCAGATTGTCCTCAACACTGTACAACGGCTCTTCTCACCTCTCAGTCTGTCTCCACATCCTGTTCCACATCGGAGTCACCTGAGAGGAGAAGGTGAGAGAGCAGGGATAACTAGAATATCCCACTCCGAGTGATTGGCACCGAAGCAAACATTGCGTCTGATACAATAGATAAGCAGATGCCAATAATGATACTGTTACTATCTCTGAATTTGGTTAAGATAGTGTGTTAGTAAATGAAAATATAAAGCTGTGAGCAGTGTTAAGCGGACCCTTCCACTAGAGCAGGGGTCGGCAACCCGCGGCCCACGGGCCGCATGCGGCCCTTTAAGCCCTCTGCTCTGGCTTCCTGAGCTTAGACAAAAATAAGAAGGAAATAAAATAAAAGTATTTGTAGGACTATTTATATTTTGTTGCATGATTGAAAATGTTTCGTATGTTGTATTTTGAGGTGATACTGTGACACATAAATAAAAAACAAAACGGTTTTAATTAGGTCAACTAAAATATGCGTCACATCCTGCTGCGGTCCCGCGAGAGCGCCTTTTCTTGGAGGCGAATAACCTGACCCCCGGCTCGATGAGCGAACTATGGATACATCAAAGAAAAGTACCGGAGGAACACAGGATTTAATTCTGCGTGGACAGAGTTGTCTGCTTTCACAGCAAACGATGCTGGTTTACCGGTATGTTTGATATGTAGAGAGAAGCTGTCAACGGTGGTGCAGCCTTTACGAGGGAGAGGAAGACAGCTGACGACCTTCAGTCATAATTCAATGGGTATGTAATTTATTTCAGAAAACACTTTTTGTTATATTCCATGGAATGCTCTTAACGTCCCGATAGCAATGAATATATTAAATGCTTTGACAATAAATACATACAAAATTAATCTGTGGAAGCCGTAGCGCTGTAAAAAGCACGACCAATCATCTGAGCCGGCCCGGCTAAAGTAACTGGATGGCCTACCTGCCTGCCAGCCTTCCATCTGTGCACACACTTATATCGTGCCCTCATTGGTCATGCGCGCGTTCGTGTGTGTTGGAGGAGGGGCTCTGGAAGGAAGTCTGAAGGAAGAGGCATATTTTTTCCGGTTGTGTACTTTCAAATTCTAGCGCACTCGAGCTGGTTTCTCCATTCTTATCTTTAACTCTTTTTAGGGTGCAGATATATGTTTTATTTATTTCAAAGTGGGCCCATTTAATAATATTTTGTTCCCCTTCAAATGTGCAGAGGACTCCCCAAGTGCTGTGTTTAATTTATTTTAAAGTAGGCCTGTGTATTATTTTTAATTCTCCTTATAAAAGTTATTTGTTTCTTATTAGAGGTTAACAGTTATATATCATGTAATAAATAGCCTAATATATGCAAAAAAAACTGTAGTTTTTGTCTGATATAACAATAAAAAACTATGAAATATGTTTTGCGGCTCCAGATAAAACATTTTTTGGGAAAAAGGAGCGAAATGGCTCTTTTGGTCAAAAAGGTTGCAGACCCCTGCACTAGAGGGAGGTCACCAGTGGCCGTGTCCACGTCCATTTGAGTGAAACGATATCTCTCACAAGATTGTACGACAAATAGTTAAAGGGTTATGATAAGTGGCGTGGGGGAAACCACACCATTGGCCTGTAGATGTATTCAGGGCTGGACCATCAGCTTGCACATGTCATTTGGTTCCAATTAGAAGTCAAATGCAAACATGGTGACATTTTTCCCTCATCAGGATTCTAATATAGGTTTGCAGATTTCAAGGCACATGCACTAACCACTACACCATGGTATCTGCTGATAATAAGCAACTCTAAAGAGATTCTAATTAACAGTAGGGGCCAGACAAATCTGAATGATGTTGCAATGAAAAGTACCTTCAGAGGTTTTGGTCACGAGCGCTGAAAAGGCAGATTAAAAAAGGTTTTTGCTATAAAAAAATATTATTTTTCAACTAGGGATACGTTTTCCTCAATTTGACATTGAGGAAAACGTATCACTCTTTTGAGATCAAAGCATTCGATGGAACACACTCACGTTAAAAAAGTGTTTAGTTTATCGCAATTCGCCAATGTTCACAATTCCCAATCATTCCGCACATTTTGAGGACTTCTTTTGGGCATGACGCGGCAACGCTCCAGGACTAGTAGCGGTCCAGATTTCTAGGAGGAAGATGAAGAATAAGAAGACTAGTTATGCAGGATAAAAGTATGTGTGCCGCTTCACCTGTCACACACAATAATAATAATAATAATAATAACAACATGTTGTTGTTTTACAATGAGGACATGCTCCTTTAAAGTGGACCTATCATGCTATATTTGAATAATATATTGTAGGGCCATACCTATACAAGGTGTACGTTTTCTTTTTCAAAATACCAAACAGATCATGCATTTTAGCCATGCCTCATTTCGCTCTATTTTGCTCTCCTCCACCCTGTCTTTGCTGCCGCTGACCACGCCCCCTGCAAAGGAGGGGGCCGAGTTACAAGCGTCATGTTACCATGCTGTTACCATGATGCCACGGCAACCTCTCATTCCCCTGATTGGTGGAGAGTTGGCCATATAGGCGGAGCTCCTCGTCACTGACGTCACACTATAATCTGTATCAGTCTGTATCAGATCCGTTGCAGCCCCGTTTTTAGAGATGTGGGTACGGAGGAAAAGAGAGAGGGTTGTGTTTCTGACACTTGGTGAGTTCCCTGACACCGGGGACACATCTTCATGTAGAAAAGACGTACAAAGGTGCATTTTGCATGATAGGTCCCCTTTAAAGAGTGTAATAGCTTGATGAATAGCTTGATATGGTTTCAATACTCACATTTCTTCTGTATCTTGGCTGTGATCGTCTCGCCATTTGATCCTGTATGGATGAACAAAATCCAACAGTTTTGGATCAAGTTTAAAATAAGTATTTTTTGAGTTAATCAGCTTCAGAGTCCTGACAAGAGCCAACTGATCTAATGCTTTACATCACATCATATCTTCTCTGCAAACACTGACTGTTTGCCCACAGCTCTCAGCTGCATATAGGTATTAGTCTGGAAAGGAAAAACCTAACATGTGTCTGTTAGAAAGTTGATTACTTACAAAAGTTTGGCTTTGCATTTTGAGCTTGCCTTATATAGTTTATGGAAGAATGCAAATAAGAAAGAAACTGCAGTGGGTAACATGACTGTTTGTTTGTGATTACTCGGTGTGAGACACACATCCACCTCCCTGTGTTTAATGCAATCCTGCTGAACCAGCAGAGACTGAGTGAACCCTTACTGACCCGAGAGTCTCCAGTCTGCAGTCTGGACTCTCCAGAAGATCTCTCAGCAGCTCCACTCCTGAATCCTTCAGATCTATGTCACTCAGGTCCAGATCTCTCAGATGGGAGGGGTTGGACTTCAGAGCTGAGGCCAGAGCAGCACAGCTGATCTCTGACAACCTGCAGCCCCACAGTCTGAATAAAGAACACATGATTAGTTAGTTTAGAAAACAATGTTCCTGTTATAAAAGGTTTAATAATGTGTTCAGAACTGGAGAAATAGAGAACCTTAATGTTAAAAACAGGTTTAAAACTGTAAGATACAAAAACATATATGTATAATTGAAAAGTCAAAAATATTATTTTACTATGCAATTATAACCAGGAGTGCACACAACCTTTTGAATTAGTTACTCAGGTGAGTACCAGGAGACAGCTTTGGTACTCACCCCACACAAAGCGTGGCTTTTCCAACGCCAGCGACTCCGTTGGTCAGGACCGCTCTGATGAGAGTCTGCTGGTCAGGTGAGGCTTTAAAGATGTCCTGGCACTTGATTGGAGCGTCATGGAGGGTCATCTTCTTGGAGGCTGTCTCCAGCTGCCTCACCTCATGTTGGGTATTAACCTCTTCACTCTGGCCCTGTGTGATGTAGAGCTCAGTGAAGATACTGTTGAGGAGGGTTTCACTTATATCAGTTCCTTCAGTCACATGTTCACATCTCCTCCTCAGACTGAGCCTATGTTCATCCAAAACCTCCTGCAGACCTCTACCTGCTGAAAGAGAAGGAAACGTGAGAACAATGACAACGCTTCTGAAAATCTAATTATAGCAATAAAACAAACACAAATACACAACAGTAAACCTAATGTAAGGCAAATACACCAGGAAGAATCCTGGATATGAAGACAAGAAGGATGGCCATCAAACATCTTTACTATCTTCTGTCAAATGTCTTTGCAGGCCTAACGTTCCCCGGGCTTGAGATCTGTCGAGTGTTTCTACTGTGAGTATCCACAGTACTACCTCCCTGTCTTTCTTCTGTGTTTTTGTCCTGGCTCCCCCTTAATTCCCTCAGCTCTGTTTCCTGGTTTCCCGCCTGCCTATTCCCCAACAACGGCCGCTACTCCTTTGGGGAGTGCTGGGGAACTCCAGTTCGAAACCCGCTCCCGCCGCCACTGCGTCAGGCCGTTGTGTCCTTGGGCAAGACACTTCACCCGGATTTGCTCCTGTGGGTATTGTCCACAGTACATGTATGATACCAATGTGTACTTGTAAAAGCGCCTCGATGACTTCGAGGCGTGAAGATGGACGGTGTGGCGCAGTGCACTGTGCAATGATCATCAGATCAAGGGGTGAAACCCGCCGCTGCTGCGTCTGTAAAGCCGGTGTGTCCTTGGGCAAGACACTTCACCTGAACTTGCTCCTGTGGGTATTGTCCACAGTATCTGACCATTGCATGTATGATATGTGTAATGTGTATTTGTAAAGCGCTTTGAGCATCTGGAAAAGCGCTATAATAAATGTAAGGATTTATTATTATTATTATTATTACCCAACCCGTTTCGCAATAAAGCCTTTTGATAGCTCAACTACAGTTTCCATCCTCAGTGTTTTGCTTTGTGGGTTCAATCCAGTTGCTCCACGTGCGCATAACATTTACTATGGAAAACACTGCTGTCTCTTTTAATACACACTTCAAAAACATTGCCTGGAAGAAGATCAAATGAAACAATGAAAGTTGATACAAGAGAAGAGACCCAGGTCCCCGACAGCGCTAATGGCTCTGCATGTGTTCAGCCTTTTACTTCGTACAGTGCTGATCTGACTCTGAGCTCTGGTTCTGGATCTTTCTCCACACTGAGGACAGGAGGAGTCTCCAGATGGAGATCGCTGCTCCCAGTATGAGGTGATGCACTGTCTGCAGAACCAGTGTCCACAGCTGGTAGAGACTGGATCAGCTGGACAGCTGCTCCTCCACAGGAACAGGACCTTTCCTCTTCCCTCTGTGGACATGAACACATCCTTTATATTACATTACTGTTGGTTAATTTCCCCCAATGATACAACCCAAGGTGGCAAATTCGTGTGTGATATTTTAAAACATTATATTAAACATATATCTCTGTTTAATATATACCTTATATCTTTGTGATAAGGTAGATTATAATAATAAGTGTAAACTAACAACATCCTGTCTGAATGTATGACATCACCCAGAGGAGCACACAGCATGTTCCCTGTATATCTAGTAAGACACACCTCAGCTGCCCCTATTCCACCTGCTTTATACTGGATGTAACGCGTTTTTCCTGGACTATAATGTGCACATTATATTATTAAAGAATAGTTTAGATTGTCAAATTACATAAAAATTGAATCCTCTTCAGGTCAGATTACAATAGAAACAGACTCTTACTTTGTGTCTGAGGGTCCAGGTTCATGGAGAATGGAGACTCTGCTTTCCATCTGTGGAAACATCAAATGTTTAACACATATCTGTCAGGGTTGAGTGAAGCAGGCTGGACCCAAATGCAGATTTCACAGAAAAATACCTTTATTCCAAGGTTAAATTGACAAAACAGACGGACATCCCGGGGCAAAGCAGAAGCCGAGAAGGGGGACTCGGGCGGACGGCCCGGGGGCAAGGCAGAGTTCATGGTGGGGGTCTCAGACGGACGGCCCGGGGGCAAGGCAGAGTTCAAAAATAGGCAAAGGCCGCGGCTGGGGAACACAGGGGGCAGGCCCGGTTCTACGGGGGTGCATAAGGGTGCATTGCACCCTCAGTTGAGTCGTTATGCACCCTCATTTGAAAAATGAAAAAAAAAGTGAAGAAAAAAAAAAGTGACAAATATTACATATATAATAATAATAATAGTAGTAATAATAATAAGAATAATAAGAAGAATTTAGTTGAAATAAAATAAATTGGAATTGTGGTTAAATAGCATTGTCTGCTGCATTTATTTGGTTTAATTGCATTTATTTGGTTTAATTTAAACGGTAAGTAACGTTATTATGTAAGGTGCGCGTGACCTGTGCCGCTGCGCGTTCGTCATCTGCAAGGTGCTGACACAGCAGTCAGTGATGGATCAGAAAATGGTTCAAACAACCAGCCCTTATCGCCAGCAGTAACACTGCATCTACTGCAGGTAATAACAGTTCAGATCATGGGGACATTACGTTACCCGCGGCCACTGTCGTGGACAATAACGCCCGACTCGCCGGCTTTGCCCGCCGCGCCCACAGAGGCGGAGCAGCTGCAGCCGTCTTTGTTGCCCCAAACACCGCCACCCAGGGCCGGACTGGGACAATAAGTCAGGCCGGGAATTATACACCCAGCCAGGCCACTATCAGTTTTTTGTGCCATTTTGCTGGATTTATTTGTCAATTTTTACAGCGTTGATGCCCGTAGTGATAGCCCTCTACATCTACTACCCAAAAATAAACATATGGACATGGGTTACTATTTAAAATGTGCAAATCTATTTAGGAACCTATGTGAACATATTTTAATTGTGGGTGGACCTCAAATCCTATAGGGGGGTCCGGGGGCATGCCCCCCCGGTAAGATTTTTTTTTTTTTAAATGTTGGACTTAAAGGTGGGGTAGGTACGTTTGAGAAACTGGCTCGAGATACACTTTTTGTTATATTTCATGGAATGCTCTTAACATCCCGATAGCAATGAATATCTTTTTTTTTTTTTTTTAATAAACGTTTTATTTTTAACAATTTCACCCCAAACAACATTTTAAACAGAAACATCAAATATAAACAATCAACACAAAAAAAGGAACTATTTCAAAAAAAGGAACTAGGCAATGAATATCTTAAGTGCTTTGACAAAAAATCCATAAAAAAATGTCATCTGTGGAAGCCGTAGTACTGTAAAAAGTACAACCAATCATCTGAGCCAGCCCGGCAAAAATAACTGGATGGCCTACCTGCCTGTCAGCCTTCCATCGGGGCACAAACTTATCTCGTGCCCTCATTGGTCATGTGCGCGTTCGTGTGTGTTGGAGGAGGAGGGGCTCTGTAAGGAAGTGGCAGATTTTTTCCGGCTGTGTATTTTCAAATTCTAGAGCACTCGAGCTGGTTTCTCCAAAATTACCTACCCCACCTTTAAATGCATCAATCTGGTGCATTTTGAGGGGGAAATAAAGAGACTACACCCATATGAAACAGAACTGTATACATTTAAATAATCATACAATCATAAAAACATGGCCATAACCAATAACATACCATATATCCAATATGAAAAAACATTGAAATTTGTTTATTTATTTGTTTTTGGTTCATTTATAGTTGTGAGTGTGTCTGTGCTCTTGAACCAGCCTCTCCTGTCTCCCTCCTCTCCCCCTGCTCCACTTTGAGGCAGCAGCAAAGACTAGTTTTAGCTTTCAACAAGTTTTAATAGTTTATCTTGCCTTTTTTCACCTAGTTAACATTTTTTTATTATTAATGCATATTTTACTAATCACTCCCCCCTCAAATGGAAATATGTGTTTACATAAATGGTGACCAAACCGTTTGAGACCCACTGAGATAACTTAGACTAAGTTAACTATCTAAACACTTTACCTCACCTGTGCTGTAGTTATCAGCCTCTCAGTCTGACAGCAGAGGACTCTCCTCCACCTTGTTGTTGAAACAGCTCCTTATATCCGTTAGCGCAGCTAGCTAGCACCAGATGCTAACAACAATACACGTAACCGGTGCGCGCGCTTTATCTCACTCGCTTGCGCCCGAGTTTGAATGACACACAGAGACGAATCGAGGGCATTAGTATATGATCTGTATGAAAGTGGCCATGTCGGCAGGCCACATCATGTAGACAGCCAGTCACCCTCTGTGAGGCAGAGTCAGACCCACTTTTGCGCAGCGTTGCGTTCACAATACATACATTAAAAAAAGAAATTCCTCAGGTCAGCAGACCACTTAGCAGGCCAGGCCATCGGGAAACCTCCCGGTCCTCCCGATGGCCAGTCCGGGCCTGCCGCCACCCCTCAGCGGCCCGCAAGTGCCAGGGGACCTCGGCAAAACAGAGCCTGCCCAGGTATATTTAAAAAAGTACCCAACTCGCCTGTACAGTGGGGCGAGGCGCTCATTTTGCAGCTCATGGTTTCAAAACAGAGATTGGCTGGAATATTCATGTAAAAAAGATGCCATCTTCTGCTATGCATGTAGACATTTCGGTTCAAGTAAGTCAGATGCCTTCACCACAACTGGCTACAACAACTGGCGCCATGCTCTTATAGGCTACGTGATAAGGGACTGGGAAGGCATGAATCAAGCAAAGAGCACATAGATCCATAGATCTCTTAGTGTTGCTCTCAAAGTGCACCAGATTGATGCTTTTAACTTCAATATTTAAAAAAAATTCTTCCCGGGGGAGCATGCCCCGGACCCCCCTAGAGGAGGTGAGGACCCTCCTAGAGGAGATGAGGACCCCCTAGAGCAGTGCTTCTCAAAGTGTGGTCCGTGAGCGCCCCCTAGTGGTCCGTGAGTATATTGGTAACATTTCACATTTGAAATTAATTAATTAATTTGAGTTTTCCGCACTCTCGTGAGAATAACTCCGCAATGGACCGAGCTTAAGATTCACTTCCAATTGCATGATATAGCCCCGCGCAACACCTTCATCACACATCTTGCCACTTGTTTGTACCATATTCAGGCGATTTGTAATCTGTTCTAGAAAAACGATGTGATTTTGGATATTTGTGAAGTTAGGTGGTCCGTGAGTGTTTTTTTATTGGTTAAGTGGTCCTTGGTATGAAAAAGTTTGAGAAAAACTGCCCTAGAGGGTGTTAGGTCCACTCCCCACTTATAAAAATAGCACTTTACCACTGCACCCTCTCTAATCTCAGATGCACCCTGAGTCATTTTGTTCTGGAACCGGGCCTGACAGGGGGCCGGACACAAGGGCGTGCAAGAAGGCGGCGACGGGACAGCTCCGGAGGACGGGACAGCTCCGGAGGACGGGAAGGAAGGCAGCGCCGGGAGAGCTCCAGAGGACGGACAGGAAGACAACGTAGGCCGCGATGGGACCCCTTCATTGTCAGCTGGATCGCCAGAGCACTGGGATCGAGAGCAGGAGCTGGTGGAACCCCTGGCGGGTCAGGCGTAGACGGGACCCTGGACGGAACATGGGCTGGTGTCAGTGGGGCCCCCGACGGAGCAAGGGCATGTGTCGGCGGGACCCCCAACAGGACAGGATATGTTGTTGGCAGGAAACCCGGCGAAGCAGGTGTCGGCGGGACGCCCAAAAGGACAGGATATGGTGTTGGCAGGAAACCCGGCGGAGCGGGTGTCGGCGGGACCCCCAACAGGACAGAATCAGGTGTTGGCAGAAAATCCGGTGGAACCCCCAACGACACAGGACATGGAGTTGGCAGGACCCTCAGCGGAACCCCCAACGACACTGGACGTGGAGTTGGCAGGACCCTCAACGGAACCCCCAACGACAGAGGACATGGAGTTGGCAGGACCCTCAGCGGAACCCCCAACGACACTGGACGTGGAGTTGGCATGACCCTCAGCGGAACCCCCAACGACAGAGGACATGGAGTTGGCAGGACCCTCAGCGGAACCCCCAACGACACTGGACATGGAGTTGGCAGGACCCTCAGCGGAACCCCCAACGACACTGGACGTGGAGTTGGCAGGACCCTCAGCGGAACCCCCAACGACAGAGGACATGGAGTTGTCAGGACTCCCGGCGAGACAGGTGTCGACTGGACCTCCAACGGCACAGGACATAGGGTTGGCAGGACCCCCGGCAGAACAGTAGACGGCGGGACCCCCAACGAAACAGGACATGGGGTTGGCAGGACCACCGGCAGAACAGTAGTCGGCGGGACCTCCAACGGGACAGGACATGGAGTTGGTAGGACCCCCGACGAAACAGGTATCGGCTGGAGCCCCAAAGGCACAGGACATAGGGTTGGCAGGACCCCCAACAGAACAGTAGTCGGCAGGACCCCCAACTAAACAGGACACACAGTTGCAGGACCCCCGGCAGAACAGTAGTCGGCGGGACTCCCAACGGCACAGGTCATACAGTAGGGACTTGAGTAGGGACTGGAGAGCGGACTCGAGATGGGACTGGAGAGGGAACTGGAGAGGGGACTCGAGAAGAGGCTTGAGAGGGGACTTGAGAGGGAACTCGAGAGGAGACTCGAGAGGGGACTTGATAGGAGACTTGAGAGGAGACTCGAGAGGGGACTCAAGAAGACACTTGAGAGAGGGCTTGAGTGGGGACTTGAGAGGGAACTCGAGAGGGGACTCGAGAGGAGACTCGAGAGGGAACTTGTGTCGGTCGGTACGCCGACAGGACACGGGGAGCTGGTGTCGGCCGGAGAGCCAACAGGAGACGAGGTGCTGGAGTGAACCGGAACGTCGACAGGACACGAGGGGCTGGAGTAGGCCGAACCACTGACATGACACGGGTGGCTGGCGTTGGAGGGTGGAGGCTCCGTGGACCTCCAAAAGCCAGAGGAGTACCGGAGAACGGATCCTGGACAGGAGCAGGAAAAGGAGAAGAAGCAGGGGCTGACTCCAGACAGAACAAACCGAGACGTATGGTGCCAGGTAGGGAATTGGGAGGCAGGGGGCTAGCATGCCAGGAATCACATGTCGAGAGGAAGTCCAAAATCCAGTCAGGTAAGAACTTCACTAAACATGGCTCCTCTGTTGCCACCTGGTGCGCCTCTGCCAGAGCAGCCTCTTTGTGCTGAACACTGGAGGCTCCCCTCCACCTACCATAGCAGCAAGCCAATGAAAAGGTACAATTAAATAAATCCACCTCAAATGGATCTGCTGGGTCCATCAGTGGTTAGTTCCTTCTGTCAGGGTTGAGTGAAGCAGGCTGGACCCAAATGCAGATTTCACAGAAAAATACCTTTATTACAAGGTTACATTGACAAAACAGAACTCTACCCCGTGAACACAGTCCAAGACAAACAAGGAACTAACAAAGACAGACAGAAAAACCAGAACTAAAATACACACAAGACAAGAAAGAAAGAGACAGCTGAGGAGGGAGGAGAAAGCACAGGGGCACCAGGTGAACACAATCGGGTAATCAGCAACAGGCAAGACAGGAGGTGAACGCTTTTCAAAATAAAACAAGAAACCAAAGACAGAAAAAGACAAAACAAAACAGACAGATCGTGACAATATCATGAGGTCATTCAAAGAGCAGCTTCTGTCTGTTCGCCTGATTAAACATGACTTGTTCTGAACTTTCAGTTTTTGAGTCTTGCTTGTGGGTTTCTGCTACTACAATTCATTTGAGAGTGAAATGTTTTACATGTGTGTGTTTCATTTGGTGAACCCAACACAAAGTCCAACATGTCCAGTGTGAGAATGATTTCACTGTAGTAGATCATTTACTATAGCTGATAATGCCAAGGAGCACAGGGATAGTTCAATTAAACGTTGTTACTGTACTCTACTAAGCAGGGCCGATTTTAGCTGGCACATCCTCTTGGGGGGTCCGGAGGGATCTCCCCCGGGAAGAAATGTTTGAACATTTTAAAGTAAAATGCTTCAATCTGCACTTTGAGCACACAATTACTATTGATGAGATCTAGGGGGTACAACTCTAACACCCATATGAAAAAGATCGGTTTACATTTTAATAACCAAATATGTGAACATAACCAATAACCCACCACAGCCAATAACAAATAAATTTAACTTGTTTTTATTTTTGTTGTTCATTCATATCTTATTTTACCTAGTTAACATTTATTTATGCATATTTTTTTATCCCTCCAGTTTTAAACGATATTTTTGGTTTACTGTCCTATAGTATACATCGAAATGATTTCAAACCTGTTCATCCCAATAATTATAAAGGTGTGCATTGGAAATATTTGTTTACATAAATTGCATTTATCTCTCGCTCGCTCCCACGCCCATTTTGGCTGTGAGCTGCGTACGCCTGATAGGCCAAGAACATTAGGATGAGCTGCAACAGTCAGACATGTTTTTATTGTATCTCTCCCAGAGCTGCCAGCGCACCATGATTATGATTATAATGATTACAACAAAATGCAAAAACTAAATTAAAAAATATATTAAATATATTTTAAGATCATGTTTAATCATCTGATTCGTCTGTACATTGCTGTTTTAGTCTGTGCTCTTCTAGTTAGTGTCTACAGTGTGTGCCTATTGAGCTGTTTAGAGCCATGTGGGACAAAACCTGATCCTGCCCCTCCCTCTGACTGTCTAAGTCAGGGATGGGCAAATGGCGGCTCGCGGGCCGCATGCGGCCCCCACCTCCTCTTTGTGCGGCCCTCAGATTAATTTATAAACAACGTAATTAATAAAAAATAAAACGTTTTTACTTGTAGTACTGATACCGTCCACTAGACTCATCGCGAGCTGCGTACATGATTTCAAATACCGCGAAATAATCTGCGACGCATTTCCGTGTCTTGTGTATCTTTTCCGGGGAAACCCTCACAAGAAACACCGGCAGTCGTCACGCTTGCTGTGACGTTAAGTTGCCTCTTGTAATTATGCCTTTACAAGCTTAAAAAGTTGTATTTATCATCTGAATTTGGCGAAACAAGTTTAGTTTTCTTAAAACCAAGACTTTGTTTATTTGAAATCAGATGAAAACAAACTGTCACGGACCCTGCCGTGTTATCTATGATTACTACGCTTTTCATTCATAATTTCAGCGGGAGGGAGGGGGGCTGCGCTGAGGAACAGCAGAGTGCGGGCTGAAAGGTGTCTGTGTTGACATTCCCCTTATTGTGGAATAAGGGGAATGCAGAGACTGGCTACAAGTGTTTTAGGTTCAAGTTAGACAACTAATGTCTGGGTTAGTGTTCATGACTTCATGTTTATGTCATCTAATGGTTAATCTCAATACACACATTTTCCGTGCTTTCCAATAGTTTAAAATACTTTTATTCCACTGTTTAATAACCTGTTCAATACAAACATGCCACTTGTAAAATGAAATACAATTTCTGTGAACTGATATTTGTTTAGTGAGCTTATTAGAGGATGTTCCCATGTTTGGGGATGTTCCCTTTGATTGTAAAATGTCAATGAAGATGTCAGACTTAGTATATTTGTTAATAATTACATACAACACATGGAATTTGTGTGTGTGTGTTCCAAGTGAATCTGCGGCCCCCTGGTGGCCAGTACATCAATGATGTGGCCCCCACCACCATCACAGTTGCCCATCCCTGGTCTAAGTGAACGGTGACTGCAAAAACTACACTGCGCATGCTCAGAGTATTTTCCTATTTAATGTGTGTGGCAACAAATAATGACCATAGGGGCAAAGTGCTGCCATCCCCACCATACGTCATCTCACATAATTCAGAGCTGATTGGCTGTAAGTACGTGTGCCGCGAAAAGTGTGGTGTGTGAAGAGCAGGTGAAGAGGAGGAGAGTGACGAGTCCTAAAACCAGGAAGTAAGCTGCGCATGGCTTCCCTCCACAAAAAGCAACGAGATTTCTCCATAGGATTTTAGAAAATAGCTCCAAATAAGATCTGTGGGAAACGTAGCTGTTAGATAAATGTACGTTTTATTCAGCCGGATAATATCCACATGTCTACCCTACTTTTAGCCTTTTCGAATCATAAATCCATCATGAAACTACAAGAAGATAAGGAGGACTTATCTTTTACAAAAAAGTAATAGAGATGTTTGTCCAGAGGGATAAGCAAATTGACTTCATCTTCAAGTCAAGGTAAGACCACCATTTTATTGAAAATGGGATCTTACTAAGAGAGAACAATTCAATATTTAAATGATAAAATTACATTTTTTTGGGTATCCTTCTGTTGAACTGTCTGTTTAAACGTAATTGAAGCATCAGACAAAAAAAGCTTTTGAAAATAATATTATATTTTGATTTAATATATTTGTAAACCTGAAGAGTCAGAGCCAGTGCCTCACCAGCCATGAACCTCTCTGCAGAAGCTTATATATAGACATCTAAGTTTGTTGTGCCCCACCACTTTTGTACATATAGAAACGCCACTGTGTACAATGGAGTCTGACAGTCTGACTTTCACGTCCTCATCTGCTCCTCCCCTTGTTTTCATAACCACATGTATCATCTGAACAGGAACACATACAGGGATTATATGCAGTACAATAGAATTAGACATGCAGATAAAAACAAACTCTCAACAAAGTTATTAAGATAAAATAATAATACCAGTGTGCAACTAACCCAGTAACAGGAAACACCATGCATTCAAAACATGAAGTTAAAGTGTGTGATATGTAAGTGTGAAGGAGGGGGGGGGGGGGGGGGGGGGGGGTAGAAAGCAAAACTGGGAGAGCAAGGAGCCAACTCATCAAGTTTAATTTTTTAACAAAATGTATGTTCAGGAGAACATAACAACTTTACTAAGAAGCTCAAATCAGAGGTGTCTAAAATATAATTTCAGTAAAAAAAGTATATATATATATAGTCGGAAACTATTAAAATATATAATTAAACCCACTTAAAACAATACAACAAATGGCTCCAGGTGTGGCAACTCATTGTCAACCGACACGGCATAAGGGGTTACAATCCGATCCAAATGTTTCAAAAATAAAAGCATGCAGCAGGAAGTAAAACCAGTTAAACACATTTCAGAGTAAAATCACACAATAAAAAGGGTATAAAACACACTTAAAAACCATGAAATAATCCACGATTAAAAATTGATTGATTGAAAAGTGTATTAACAGCTTGTATATTGGGTACAGTACAGCTCAAAAAATACAATTGTTAAGGGGATGCAGACCAGAGAAAGACTTTCGTCTTGTTTACATCAGGGTCCCCCATTTCCAATGCATCATATCATTTAAGACATATTTGACATATTTGACATACAGATGGCTTATTTACAATTTACATTTTAGATTTCGTTCTAATACATCCTAACCGGACATTTAAGACATACCAAGTCTACATACAGTTAGTAACAGAGTCTAAAATGCGAGTATATACATAGATGGGGGGGGAGCTGTCCATTGGACGACAGGTTGAGATTTGTCCCATTACCGGGGCCAGTTTTGCAATGCTCTCCCCCGAAGGTGCTCTTTAAGAGAGGTTCTGAAGGTAAGTAAAGTTTTACTTTCCTTTACAGTTGTGGGAAGAGCGTTCCACCTTGATGTGGCATAATTGCGAAACGTGTATTCCCCCTTTGTTGTGCCAAATCTGGGTTTCACATGATTTGTGGAGCTCCCTCTGGTGTTATGATCATGGTATTCCTTGACCTTTGGGAAGAACTTTGACATGTACCTGGGTGCCATAGAGGTGTCGTGGATCTTGTAGACCAGGCCCATTGCAATAGCTGTACTCTGTCGTCTACTCTAAGCCATCCTAGGTTGTCGAAGTGGGCAGAGGTGAGGTGGGTTCTAGATGAAAGGTCAAGCAGTAGTCTGACCAGTTTATTTTGCGATGTTTGACGTTTTATTTTTAGCGCCTTGGAGGTGCTATGGTACCATGACGTGCAAGCATAGTCATAGTACCCTTGAATGAGTGCTCCTGCCAGTTTTCTGCCATGTGACATAAGTGCTCTTTAACTGTGCATTACATTTTTCCAAACATTATATTTGAGTTTCTGATTAAGTTTCAAGGTGTTCGGGTGATTACCAAACACTAATTTCTACATTTTCCCTACACCATTGTATCACTTGCACTTTGATTTCATTGCAATAGTTTATTTCTCTTAACTTTTATGTTAAGTATATTGCATGTTACACTGTTGGAGGAGCCTAAGACCTAACATGTTAATGTCCTATAACTACACTGTAGCTATTGTGCAAATTACAACATAACTAAGAATTTTTGTTTCATCCAACAAGTTTGAATTGAGATGTGTAATTCACATCACAGCCACCAGAGGCTGCTAATGAGACTTTTATAAAATGTACTTTTTTACAAATGTTTAATGTATTTAGACACTGAATAAAACAACATACCATCTCCTCGCCTCTGGTTGAGGGCTCCAAGTTTTAAAACGACATGACTAAATCACCTTTTCTTTGTTATTCCTCAATACACTTAGTTTCTCTTTAATTCTGTATGGCCTTAGCTTAGTCCTTCAGGTGATTACCAAACACTAATTCCTGTACTTTCCCTGCACCATTGTGTCACTTGCACTATTTTATGTATTTTTCTTGTAATGTTAACTATGTGGCTTGTTGCATTGTTATAGGAGCCTGGGACTTAACCCACTGTAGCTTTTGTATATTTGACAGTAAAACCATTAGATTTTTGAATATTTTTTCATCAAACAAGGTGTAATTCACATCATTGCCACTAGAAGCTTTTTTGTGTTTACTTTATTTTGTACAAATGTTGTTGTTTTAAAGGTGGGGTGGGTACGTTTCAGAAACCGGCTCGAGATACACTTTTTGTTATATTCCATGGAATGCTCTTAACATCCCGAAAGCAATGAATATCTTAAGTGCTTTGACAAAAAATCCATAAAAAAATGTCATCTGTAGAAGCCGTAATACTGTAAAAATTACGGCTAAACGGATTGGATGGCCTACCTGCCTGTCAGCCTCCCATCGGGGCACAAACTTATCTCGTGCCCTCATTGGTCATGTGCGCGTTCGTGTGTGTTGGAGGAGGGGCTCTATAAGGAAGTGGCAGATTTTCTCCGGTTGTGTACTATTTTCAAATTCTAGCGATCTCGAGCCGGTTTCTCAAACTTACCTACCCCACCTTTAATGTGTTTGGACACAACATGAAATAACCCTCTCTTCTAGTCTCTACTCTCTGGCTGTGGCTTCAAAGCTTTAAAAATAGACCATTAAATCGCCTTTTCTTCACATTTAGTTTCTCTTCTATTCACTGCTCTCTCAGTTCTTTGGATTTTGAGAAACATTTGTTCTCCAACAACTTTGTATTGAGAGGTGTAATTCACATCACCGCCACCAGAGGCTGCTAATGAGACTTTTTATTAAACGTACTTTTTGTACACATGTTTAATGTATTTAGACGCTGAATAAAAACAAACCATCTCTTCTCGTCTCTTGTCGAGGCTTTCAGGTCAAACTACATAAATAAATCACATGTTCGTTGTTGTTTCTTCGTACTTTTAGTTTATCTTGTATTATTCTATCTCTGCTCAGTCTCAGGTGATTAACTCACACATGTGGCATTGCAGCTTTCTGTTTCTAAAGAGGAAGAAGAGCGACTCGTCATGTGACATTTTCTTCATAACTAACAAACCATGAAAACCTGTCCGTGTTCAGCAGAGAAGCAGCGATGAGACACACTGATCAAGGCGAGTTTTACACTTCTCATCATTTAATTTAAGCTTTTATCAAAACATAATGCGTTTTATATGAATGAAAATTATATCAAAACCCTCAGTTGGCTTTGCTTCTACTTTCGTTTCTATGTTTGTGAGGAGTTTCTTTGCTGCAGGTGAGGTTATCAAAGTGACGATGAATAACAAACCATTAGTTAAATATCTGGACTTTGTAGCTCAGGTTGTTCTATAGTATTTGAAAACTATAAATGGATGTACTTTTTGCTGCAGTTTCCCCTTTAAAACATGAATTATGTATTTTTGTAATTTTGGAAGTAATATAAGACAAAAGAGACCATTCAACGAAACCTTCTTTGGATAACTTGGATACACTGAAAACTCACATATAACAATTGTATCAATCACCTGCATGAATAACAAATTAAAGACCTCGAGAGCATCTGGATCGACTTTCTCAAAAACATATCTTTTGAACATCCTGTATAAATGACTCTTCACGGAAATATTTCATCGATCTCCTCACAATTACTTTTGGTCCAGCTTTTGGCACCTTTGTCCTTCTCACGATAATTATTAAGTTATGATCAGAACACCCAACTGGAATTGATATTGCCTGAGAACTTACATGGCTAAAATTAGTAAATATATGATCAATACAAGTTGCACTTTTTGACCCATCTTTCTTTATGCATATCCTGTAGGTTTAGTCACCATTTGTACCAAGTTCCATGTATTCATTATTGTCTGCAGCTTGTTTTAAGGGCACAGTGCAACATATTCCAGTCAATATTTAAATCTCCGATAAAATAAATTACTCCGTCAAGATCACAAACTTTGTCTAACATTTCTCATCATTTGTCTATTTGTTCAATTTGCTTGAACGTCTACAGTTCAGATTAAAGTGAACGATCACAAATATTTAAGGGGTAGATTAAAAGTTAGATAACGTTTTGCTTTTGTAACTATTAGTTGTTAAGTGCGTCAGTCAGGTATCAGGTGACACTTGCTGTCAAGAATAGATTGTTATCCTCTACTTATTTTAAAGTGGTCATCACTCTCCATAAATCAGATGAAAAGAACCAATACTGAACACCATGACCGGTTGAAACAAATTAAAATGTTGAATTATATTAAGTGCTTTTTAGTTCCTTTTTAAATTGCTGAATCATCGCTCTCGCTGCACACACTTCCCGTCATCCAACATTCTCTACATGGTTTTGATTAAACAACAACTGATGACGATGCGTTTGAAAACATATCTTGCTTGTTTATTAGTTCCCGTTTAGTTCAATAGCTTTACATTAAGATAAGTAATACATAGACTTCGGCTGACCTGCAGAAACATCTTCAGCACAAACACGTCGGATACATTTAAGCAGAAGTTACATATGTGTTATTAGTCTGTGTGCATTATCAGATTGTCTTAAGCCTCCTGATACCACATCAGCATTATCACAGCCACAGATGTATTGGTGAAGAAGCTGAACATCATGAGCTTCACACTTTGATGTTTTCTTAGATTGTATAATAAACTTAAGCATAAGGTAGAACAATAAGCTAGTTACCAACTTAATCAGATTTATCATTTATAGTGTTTAAGTTAACACACAAAACATACGTTTAAAACAAGTAATATTTATTGGTTAATTGCTGAAAAGTGCCAGATTTAAAAAGCCAAAATGCTATATACAGTTCCTGGATATGTGTTACAGAGAGTCACACACGAATAAGCATAAAATAGACACAATTAACACTTAAACTAGTTGTATTCAAAGCGTTGGACAGGTAAGAATTTTAAGTCTGACCTTAAAATGACATACACTTATTCGTGAAAGGCAAGGCAAGTTTATTCATATAGCACTTTTCAACACAAGGCAATTCAAAGTGCTTTACGAAAATGAAAGACATTAAGAAAAAGGCATTTAAAATCAGTCGTTAAAAAGAAAAGCTAATAAAATAAACATTAAAAGAAAAAGTACATGGATAAAAGTTACAGTGCAGTTTAAGATGTGAATAGTTCAATTAAAAGCAGCGACAAAAAGAAAAGTCTTCAGCCTGGATTTAAAAGTAGTCAGAGTTGCAGCGGACCTGCAGGTTTCTGGGAGTTTGCTCCAGATATTTGGAGCATAATAACTGAACGCTGCTTCTCCATGTTCAGTTCTGACTCTGGGGACAGAAAGCTGACCAGTCCCTGAAGACCTGAGAGATCTGGATGGTTCATAATTTAGCAGGAGGTCAGAAATGTATTTTGGGCCTAAACCATTCAGTGCTTTATAAACCAGCAGCAGTATTTAGAAATCTATTCTTTGACACACAGGAAGCCAGTGTAAAGACTTCAGAACAGGAGTGATGTGATCCACTCTCTTAGTGTCAGTGAGGACTCGAGCAGCGGCGTTCTGAATCAGCTGCAGCTTTCTAATAGATTTTTTAGTGAGACCTGTGAAGACACCATTGCAGTAGTCCAGTCTACTGAAGATAAAAGCATGGACATGTTTTTCCAAATCCTGCTGTGACATTAGTCTTTTAATCCTAGATATATTCTTTAGGTGATAGTAGGCTGATTTAGTAACTGTTTTAATGTGACTGTTGAAACTCAGGTCAGAGTCCATGACTACACCTAGATTCCTGGCTTTATCTGTTGGTTTGAACATTGCACACTGAAGCTCAGCGCTAACTTTTAAACGTTCTGCCTTGGCTCCAAAGACCATTACCTCAGTTTTATCTTTGTTTAATTGGAGAAAGTTCTGACACATCCAGTCATTGATTTGTTCAGTGCACTTACTCAGTGTTTGAATTGGAGCATAGTCTCCTGGTGAGATTGTGAAAGGTACAGGTGATGTGTCAAGACCTGGAATAAACAAATAACATTTTAAAAACTACGTAATTTCACAAACTTTGTTGTAGCTTTTGACTTTTGGATTGACATTAAGGCATGAGACATTTAAAAGCAGAAATAAGCCAATAAAACGTGTTTTAATAGAATATGAAAGGTATAAAATACAAAGATAAAATGTACAGGGCAGTGTACATTTTGAATAGTTGTTTAAATAAAAAATGGAATGTCCTGTTATTGTGCTTGACTTACTTCTACGTTGGTTACTTATTTAATTGAATTAAAAGTGTGTTGGCCTATTTTGTTCAATATTTTAACTGTTGTCTTTCATTTGCACTTTCTGCTACTGCTCTATTTATATCGTTGTGTTTCCCCGCTGCGAGAAGAATAACTGAGAAACACGAGGATCCTCTGCGTGTGGTTGTTTTGAAGCGAACACCGCGCGCCTGTTTGTGACTCAAAGCTTTGTTTTCTCTGCAAGAAAAGGTCACACGGCATCCTGACTGTGTGTGTGTGTGTGTGTGTGTGTGTGTGTGTGTGTGTGTGTGTGTGTGTGTGTGTGTGTGTGTGTGTGTGTGTGCAGGTATGATGTTGGGGAGCCTTCTGCTCGTCTCCCTGTGTGTCGGCGCGGCGGCCATGTTTGAAAGCCAGCTGGACGGCCACTGGGAGCTGTGGAAGAAGACGCACGAGAAGAAGTACAGCAATGAGGTAATGTAAAAAGAAAAACGGGATGTAAATGTATTTGTAGGCGCAAAATCCATAATGTAGCAGTCTTTGACCTTACGCTCTCTTACTGTATATCTTTGTTTTGAGGTGGAGGATATGCACCGCCGGGAATTGTGGGAGAAAAACTTGATGCTCATTAGCATACACAACCTGGAGGCCTCCATGGGGCTGCACACCTACGATCTGAGCATGAACCACATGGGAGACTTGGTGAGAAACTACAGCGTGTATAATGAAGGGGAAACGTTTAGGGAACTGTTCATTCATCTAACAACAGTTTTTATAATGGTTATAGGTCAGAAATGATTGGTTTTGAACTTTGATTCTCAACAGTTATTCATTATAATAATGTTATATATTACTTTTTAAAATATGTTGGATGAATATGCATATATATGCACTGGATCTCAAAAGAAGGCCGTATGTATGTTGCAATAATTCTATCAATGGAAATGGGAACGAAAGCATCAAATTAGGGCGTAAGGAGTTGGGAAAAACTAGAACTGCTACCTCCGCAAGCCCGACTCGGATAAGCGGGATGTTACGTTGGCCGACCGGTGCAAACACGCGACAACGTCCCAAAACACTTCTATTAGGAGTCGGAGAAGATATTTCTTCATTTGCACGTCTTTTGGAACAATCAATCAATCAATGTTTATTTATACAGCCCAATATCACACAGTGGACTTCACAGTGTGTACAGAATATCAGTATGACAATACGACACCCTCTGTCCTTAGACCCTCTGTCCTTAGACCCTCTGTCCTTAGACCCTCTGTCCTTAGAGCCTCACATCGTACAAGGAAACACTTCCAGAGAAAACCCACAGTTTAAAGGGGAACATGGGAGAAACCTCAGGGAGAGCTACAGAGGAGGGATCCCTCTCCCAGGACGGACAGACGTGCAATAGATGCCGTGTGTAAATTGAAAAGATAATACATTTGCAACATAGGTAGTCCAGATGTTTGGAAATGCATGTGTGTATAATAGGAAGATGAATCCAGGAGGATGTCAGCAATCCTGTGGGAGCCATCAGGGAAGTATGATGAGAGTCAGGCAGGACCGCAGCAACAGGATCATCCATGACTCAGGATCCCGGCGTATAGAGACACCAACAAGAGAGACTTGTGGGGAAGCTGGGTTAATGGGAACATGAGAGGACACAGGTACAGACAGAGAGAAGGAAGAAGTAAGATGTCCCCCGACAAACTAAGCCTCTATCAGCAAAACTAGGGGCTGAATCTAATCAGCTCTAACTATAAGCTTTATCAAAAAGGAAGGTCTGAAGCGCACTCTTAAAAGCGGATAGGGTGTCTGCCGCCCGAACACAAACTGGAAGCTGATTCCACAAATGTGGAGCTTGATAAGAAAAGGCTCTGGATCCCACTGTACTTTTAAAAACTCATTGTGCCTGTTGACAAAAGTTTCTCACTTATTTGACACTTTGTTATTCTAACAATATCGATCATCGCTGCTTTAACTAATCATTTCAGCTGAAGCCCCGTGAAAGTTCCTGTAATCAGGAAACAAGGCAGAATGTACGTTTGTATATTTGGACGCTGAGCATTAGGCTTCGTCTTTTCCCCCTGTGGCCCGTCCTCTGGTCCAACTCCGTGTGGAACTCAGCGTGTTCTCGGCTCAAGCCTTTGAGGCTGGAGTAATGAGATGCTTTCTGCTCTCAGCTCGACCACTGATCCACGGCTCCGGCAGGATGCATCCAGCACTTACTGTATGTGGAGAATAGCCTGCAGTATGTTCTGGGTGCATAATGAGTGTTAAAGAAACCGCGCTGCAGACTGGAACATTAACTACGTGGTGTTGGTTTGCGTCCTTTAACCTGCCTCGCCTCAATCTGTGTCCGAGGGTCTTTGGAGATGTTCCAGCTGAAGGGGAGGAATTGACGGCAAAAAGTACCATAGCTGATTCCTGAGAACTCTCACACACACTCACACAGTGAACACGTTACTCCATGCTTTACAATGTAGACGCTTTTGGGTTTGTATTCCAGACCCCACATTAATCTTCTAACTTTCCAAACCTTTGTTGAAATGTTTTCCAAAGAACACAGGAAACCCGGAGAGCAAGATTATTCATTTTTACATTACAGTTTCATAGATTGTAACTCTAAAGCAGGGCTGTCAAACTCAAACACACAGAGGGCCAACATAAAAAATGGGTACTAGCCGAGGGCCGGACTGGTTCGATGCTTATTGCAGAACTTATTGAAATGAACTTATTGCACATATTAAACCTGGAACTAACAAAGCTTCAATTATTGCCTATAAAAACAACATTAAACATTAAATAATCCGTTGCAGTCATTTCTTACGGCTCTATCTGCAGAGTCATTTCTTATGAGTACATTTCTCCACAGGCCAACAACAGCTTCAACAAAACTATTCCCCTCAGAGAGAAACCAAACATGCCCTGTTGTCGTGAGAGAGAAAGTGCAGAAGGAAGCATCCATGTAAAGTCAGTGTGCTGATCTGAGATGCTAGCTCAGATACTTGGCGTCTCATCTTGGGAGCAAGGTCCTCAATGTTTGGGCTCAGGCTCTGAGCGGAGGAGACCCTCAGGATGGAGGGAAGGTGTGCGTGCAATATACCGGCGGGCCAGATCTAATAGGAATTAGAAATGATCCTGCGGGCCGAAATTAAATCCACCACGGGCCTGATTTGGCCCCCGGGCCTTGGGTTTGACACATGTGCTCTAAACTAAATCATGGTTTAGTAAGTGTAGTGAGGTACAGCTTTAATAAAACAAACATGAAACACACTTTTATCCTGAATGTTCTGTCAATTATAAACCTTTACCTTAGTATCAAAGATCCTTGTGAAATATGTTTGTATTCATGTATGTACAGTATGTAAATGTGTCTGAAACAACACCCTGACAACTAATTATATTTAAAACAAGTCAATAAAATAATGCCACATACTAGACGTTCACAATTCAGAAAATGCTAATACATCTTTGTAATAATTGGGCAGTGATGAGGATAAACATATTTCTTATTGACTATTTCTACTTTCTACTTGCATCCCAACACAGAGCCAGCACAGGCGAAGGTCACACGTGTAGTGTGTGATACTGGGCTATATTAATATAATTGTATTCGTTGTTCTTCCTGACAGACAGCGGAGGAGATCCTGCAGTCGTACGCCGTGCTCACTCCTCCCAACGACATCCAGAGGGCACCGTCAGCCTTCAGAGGGGCTTCGGGCGCGAGAGCCCCCGACACCATGGACTGGAGAGACAAGGGCTGTGTGACCAGGGTCAAGGCGCAGGTGAGGGGGACCTCCAGTGGAGTCAAGGCTTTTATTCTCATCGGTACATAGCTCGACATACAACCAGGGTCCCCCATAGTGATGCATTCTAGTCAGGGGTGTAAAGTAACTAAGCAGACTTACTCAAGTAGTGTTCAATTTTAAAGGACTCTCACTTTAGTTTTTCAATGTAATGCTGTTGCGCACAACCCGACAGTAGTTTCCTGTACATCACGAGTGTCCATCTTGGATGTATTTCTATCAAGATTCAAGATTCAAGGCTTACATAGCTACAGTGTAGATATATCAATGAAACTCTTAGGCTCCTGCAACACAATAAAACAGATAAAATAGTGCAAGTAAATACAAATAAAATAGAAATAGTGTAAGAAGAAGATATTTGCGGTGTTTAAGAGGTTTAAAAACTCACTTTCCTTGTTTGTCTATTATATCTAACATGTTGCACCTAGTTAGGATGCCACCTGGGCGCCTCCCTAGGGAGGTGTTCCAGGCACGTCCAGCTGGGAAGAGACCAAGGGGTAGACCTAGGACCAGGTGGAGGGATTATATCTCTTCGCTGGCCTGGGAGCGCCTTGGGACCCCCAGTCAGAGCTGGTTGATGAGGGGAAAGGAACGTTTGGGGCTCTCTGCTGGAACTGCTACCCCCGAGACCACCACGGATAAGCGGGAGATAGATGGATGGATGGATTAATGGATGGATGGATGGATTAATGGATGGATGGATGGATTAATGGGTGGATTAATGGATGGATATGGATGGATGGATTAATGGATGGATATGGAT